>NW_027183783.1:0-68459 GCF_041296385.1 Aphelocoma coerulescens | reverse complement strand
CGTGACTTTTCCAGGCAAGCGAGTGGCAGCCACGCTTCTCCCTGCAGCCCGTAGGATGCGCACACAAGCCATGTGCACGGCAGCTTCGTTCTTCGCTTTTTGTAACGCGTCGCGCTTTCATTGCCCCGGAGGCGAAGAGTCGTCTGCTTCTCGCCCAGAAAGCTCTGCCGGCAGAGGAGCGCACCAGAGCACTGCTTCTGCCGGAACACGCCTGGCCCATACACACAAGTCCCTCTCAGCGCTACGTGGCACCACACTCTGCCTCTCCTGTGCTCCGCATCTAAACGGAAAGGCCCTCGGCTACGTCGCGCACAGAGAACTGTGCCAGAACAACGCGCTTCCCGGCGCTGGCCCCTGCGGCTCGGAGAAACTTGGATTTGCACCACATTCCCGGGCAGCCCCCCTTTACAAGCTGCACAGCGCCCTCGGATCGCGGTGCTCTTTGCACGGTCCTTGTCAGCTCCAAGTACCCCCCCCCGCGCACGTTACAGGCTCATAAAGACCAAGGATGCGAGTAGCCGTCTCGCCCAGAAAAAATGTACCGGCGCAAAAGCACGATCTTCGTTACCCGTTCTCGTCGGCCAGACGTGTTGTGCTCTGCCGAAAGGCTTGGACACCTAAACACTCCCGCGCTGCTTTCCCGGCACATTTCTCTAAGCGGAGAGCTAGACGGGCAGTTCGGACCCCATCGAAACAGAAGGAGAATGATTCTACCTGGAGCTGAGGCAAATCCGTGCACAGCACATGCTGCGTGCCAGCACTGTACACGCTGAGGAGCAGCAAAGCTGAGTGCCACCCGCTGGGCTTCAGTTCTCTCCAGACGGCAGAAGGCGAAGATTGAAGCCGCAGAGCACGGGGCTTCTGTGTGCTCGGCACCGTCTTTCCAAAGCCCAGGCAAACGCGCCTTCACAAGCCCGCTCAGCCGAGAATACGCTGGCTGGCTCGGGAAGTAAACGCGCAGCCCTTCGACTTCGTCCCACAACCTGGCTAGAAAGCAGTTTCTTACAGCTTCCGTGTTGCAGAGGTCCCTGCAGCTTGAGCTCACCCCGAAGGACGCGTCAAAAAAGGGAGGCGTTCTTGAAGCCCCCCTTCTCCAAGCACAAACACACTGAGGCTCTGCAGCTTCCTTCTCAGATGGCCATGCCGTCACACTGGTCGCGCTGGCATTACCGTTGCCAGCTTCCAGCAGCTGCTAGCATGCAAAAGGGCTCGAGAAGTAAAAGGCAGTGCTGTGCTGCACCTTCGCCTTCGCACGCGTAAGCCACGTAAGTGCACTGTGTACTTGTCTCCTCTGCTTGCATCTACCGGGATACTTAATTCTCTGCATCTCGGGAGCCTAAAGGTAAGAGCAGCTGTTTCCACAGAAGCTGGCTGGTGCTATAGGTAGCAGCACAAGCAGCTGTCTTTGGAGTTCCTTCTGCTGCTGCTAGCGTGACTTTTCCAGGCAAGCGAGTGGCAGCCACGCTTTCCCTGCAGCCCGTAGGATGCGCACACAAGCCATGTGCACGGCAGCTTCGTTCTTCGCTTTTTGTAACGCGTCGCGCTTTCATTGCCCCGGAGGCGAAGAGTCGTCTGCTTCTCGCCCAGAAAGCTCTGCCGGCAGAGGAGCGCACCAGAGCACTGCTTCTGCCGGAACACGCCTGGCCCATACACACAATCCCTCTCAGCGCTACGTGGCACCACACTCTGCCTCTCCTGTGCTCCGCATCTAAACGGAAAGGCCCTCGGCTACGTCGCGCACAGAGAACTGTGCCAGAACAACGCGCTTCCCGGCGCTGGCCCCTGCGGCTCGGAGAAACTTGGATTTGCACCACATTCCCGGGCAGCCCCCTTTACAAGCTGCACAGCGCCCTCGGATCGCGGTGCTCTTTGCACGGTCCTTGTCAGCTCCAAGTACCCCCCCCCCCGCGCACGTTACAGGGCTCATAAAGACCAAGGATGCGAGTAGCCGTCTCGCCCAGAAAAATGTACCGGCGCAAAAGCACGATCTTCGTTACCCCGTTCTCGTCGGCCAGACGGTTGTGCTCTGCCGAAAGGCTTGGACACCTAAACACTCCCGCGCTGCTTTCCCGGCACAGTCTTCTCTAAGCGGAGAGCTAGACGGGCAGTTCGGACCCCATCGAAACAGAAGGAGAATGATTCTACCTGGAGCTGAGGCAAATCCGTGCACAGCACATGCTGCGTGCCAGCACTGTACACGCTGAGGAGCAGCAAAGCTGAGTGCCAACCGCTGGGCTTCAGTTCTCTCCAGACGGCAGAAGGCGAAGATTGAAGCCGCAGAGCACGGGGCTTCTGTGTGCTCGGCACCGTCTTTCCAAAGCCCAGGCAAACGCGCCTTCACAAGCCCGCTCAGCCGAGATACGCTGGCTGGCTCGGGAAGTAAACGCGCAGCCCTTCGACTTCGTCCCCACAACCTGGCTAGAAAGCAGTTTCTTACAGCTTCCGTGTTGCAGAGTCCCTGCAGCTTGAGCTCACCCCGAAGGACGCGTCAAAAAAGGAGGCGTTCTTGAAGCCCCCCTTCTCCAAGCACAAACACACTGAGGCTCTGCAGCTTCCTTCTCAGATGGCCATGCCGTCACACTGGTCGCGCTGGCATTACCGTTGCCAGCTTCCAGCAGCTGCTAGCATGCAAAAGGGCTCGAGAAGTAAAAGGCAGTGCTGTGCTGCACCTTCGCCTTCGCACGCGTAAGCCACGTAAGTGCACTGTGTACTTGTCTCCTCTGCTTGCATCTACCGGGATACTTAATTCTCTGCATCTCGGAGCCTAAGGTAAGAGCAGCTGTTTCCACAGAAGCTGGCTGGTGCTATAGGTAGCAGCACAAGCAGCTGTCTTGGAGTTCCTTCTGCTGCTGCTAGCGTGACTTTTCCAGGCAAGCGAGTGGCAGCCACGCTTTCCCTGCAGCCCGTAGGATGCGCACACAAGCCATGTGCACGGCAGCTTCGTTCTTCGCTTTTTGTAACGCGTCGCGCTTTCATTGCCCCGGAGGCGAAGAGTCGTCTGCTTCTCGCCCAGAAAGCTCTGCCGGCAGAGGAGCGCAACCAGAGCACTGCTTCTGCCGGAACACGCCTGGCCCATACACACAATCCCTCTCAGCGCTACGTGGCACCACACTCTGCCTCTCCTGTGCTCCGCATCTAAACGGAAAGGGCCCTCGGCTACGTCGCGCACAGAGAACTGTGCCAGAACAACGCGCTTTCCCGGCGCTGGCCCCTGCGGCTCGGAGAAACTTGGATTTGCACCACATTCCCGGGCAGCCCCCTTTACAAGCTGCACAGCGCCCTCGGATCGCGGTGCTCTTTGCACGGTCCTTGTCAGCTCCAAGTACCCCCCCCCCGCGCACGTTACAGGCTCATAAAGACCAAGGATGCGAGTAGCCGTCTCGCCCAGAAAAATGTACCGGCGCAAAAGCACGATCTTCGTTACCCGTTCTCGTCGGCCAGACGGTTGTGCTCTGTCGAAAGGCTTGGACACCTAAACACTCCCGCGCTGCTTTCCCGGCACATTTCTCTAAGCGGAGAGCTAGACGGGCAGTTCGGACCCCATCGAAACAGAAGGAGAATGATTCTACCTGGAGCTGAGGCAAATCCGTGCACAGCACATGCTGCGTGCCAGCACTGTACACGCTGAGGAGCAGCAAAGCTGAGTGCCACCGCTGGGCTTCAGTTCTCTCCAGACGGCAGAAGGCGAAGATTGAAGCCGCAGAGCACGGGGCTTCTGTGTGCTCGGCACCGTCTTTCCAAAGCCCAGGCAAACGCGCCTTCACAAGCCCGCTCAGCCGAGAATACGCTGGCTGGCTCGGGAAGTAAACGCGCAGCCCTTCGACTTCGTCCCACAACCTGGCTAGAAAGCAGTTTCTTACAGCTTCCGTGTTGCAGAGTCCCTGCAGCTTGAGCTCACCCCGAAGGACGCGTCAAAAAAGGAGGCGTTCTTGAAGCCCCCCTTCTCCAAGCACAAACACACTGAGGCTCTGCAGCTTCCTTCTCAGATGGCCATGCCGTCACACTGGTCGCGCTGGCATTACCGTTGCCAGCTTCCAGCAGCTGCTAGCATGCAAAAGGGCTCGAGAAGTAAAAGGCAGTGCTGTGCTGCACCCTTCGCCTTCGCACGCGTAAGCCACGTAAGTGCACTGTGTACTTGTCTCCTCTGCTTGCATCTACCGGGATACTTAATTCTCTGCATCTCGGAGCCTAAAGGTAAGAGCAGCTGTTTCCACAGAAGCTGGCTGGTGCTATAGGTAGCAGCACAAGCAGCTGTCTTTGGAGTTCCTTCTGCTGCTGCTAGCGTGACTTTTCCAGGCAAGCGAGTGGCAGCCACGCTTTCCCTGCAGCCCGTAGGATGCGCACACAAGCCATGTGCACGGCAGCTTCGTTCTTCGCTTTTTGTAACGCGTCGCGCTTTCATTGCCCCGGAGGCGAAGAGTCGTCTGCTTCTCGCCCAGAAAGCTCTGCCGGCAGAGGAGCGCAACCAGAGCACTGCTTCTGCCGGAACACGCCTGGCCCATACACACAATCCCTCTCAGCGCTACGTGGCACCACACTCTGCCTCTCCTGTGCTCCGCATCTAAACGGAAAGGCCCTCGGCTACGTCGCGCACAGAGAACTGTGCCAGAACAACGCGCTTCGCGGCGCTGGCCCCTGCGGCTCGGAGAAACTTGGATTTGCACCACATTCCCGGGCAGCCCCCTTTACAAGCTGCACAGCGCCCTCGGATCGCGGTGCTCTTTGCACGGTCCTTGTCAGCTCCAAGTACCCCCCCCCCGCGCACGTTACAGGCTCATAAAGACCAAGGATGCGAGTAGCCGTCTCGCCCAGAAAAATGTACCGGCGCAAAAGCACGATCTTCGTTACCCGTTCTCGTCGGCCAGACGGTTGTGCTCTGCCGAAAGGCTTGGACACCTAAACACTCCCGCGCTGCTTTCCCGGCACATTTCTCTAAGCGGAGAGCTAGACGGGCAGTTCGGACCCCATCGAAACAGAAGGAGAATGATTCTACCTGGAGCTGAGGCAAATCCGTGCACAGCACATGCTGCGTGCCAGCACTGTACACGCTGAGGAGCAGCAAAGCTGAGTGCCACCGCTGGGCTTCAGTTCTCTCCAGACGGCAGAAGGCGAAGATTGAAGCCGCAGAGCACGGGGCCTTCTGTGTGCTCGGCACCGTCTTTCCAAAGCCCAGGCAAACGCGCCTTCACAAGCCCGCTCAGCCGAGAATACGCTGGCTGGCTCGGGAAGTAAACGCGCAGCCCTTCGACTTCGTCCCACAACCTGGCTAGAAAGCAGTTTCTTACAGCTCTCCGTGTTGCAGAGTCCCTGCAGCTTGAGCTCACCCCGAAGGACGCGTCAAAAAAGGAGGCGTTCTTGAAGCCCCCCCTTCTCCAAGCACAAACACACTGAGGCTCTGCAGCTTCCTTCTCAGATGGCCATGCCGTCACACTGGTCGCGCTGGCATTACCGTTGCCAGCTTCCAGCAGCTGCTAGCATGCAAAAGGGCTCGAGAAGTAAAAGGCAGTGCTGTGCTGCACCTTCGCCTTCGCACGCGTAAGCCACGTAAGTGCACTGTGTACTTGTCTCCTCTGCTTGCATCTACCGGGATACTTAATTCTCTGCATCTCGGAGCCTAAAGGTAAGAGCAGCTGTTTCCACAGAAGCTGGCTGGTGCTATAGGTAGCAGCACAAGCAGCTGTCTTTGGAGTTCCTTCTGCTGCTGCTAGCGTGACTTTTCCAGGCAAGCGAGTGGCAGCCACGCTTTCCCTGCAGCCCGTAGGATGCGCACACAAGCCATGTGCACGGCAGCTTCGTTCTTCGCTTTTTGTAACGCGTCGCGCTTTCATTGCCCCGAGCGAAGAGTCGTCTGCTTCTCGCCCAGAAAGCTCTGCCGGCAGAGGAGCGCACCAGAGCACTGCTTCTGCCGGAACACGCCTGGCCCATACACACAATCCCTCTCAGCGCTACGTGGCACCACACTCTGCCTCTCCTGTGCTCCGCATCTAAACGGAAAGGCCCTCGGCTACGTCGCGCACAGAGAACTGTGCCAGAACAACGCGCTTCCCGGCGCTGGCCCCCTGCGGCTCGGAGAAACTTGGATTTGCACCACATTCCCGGGCAGCCCCCTTTACAAGCTGCACAGCGCCCTCGGATCGCGGTGCTCTTTGCACGGTCCTTGTCAGCTCCAAGTACCCCCCCCCCGCGCACGTTACAGGCTCATAAAGACCAAGGATGCGAGTAGCCGTCTCGCCCAGAAAAATGTACCGGCGCAAAAGCACGATCTTCGTTACCCGTTCTCGTCGGCCAGACGGTTGTGCTCTGCCGAAAGGCTTGGACACCTAAACACTCCCGCGCTGCTTTCCCGGCACATTTCTCTAAGCGGAGAGCTAGACGGGCAGTTCGGACCCCATCGAAACAGAAGGAGAATGATTCTACCTGGAGCTGAGGCAAATCCGTGCACAGCACATGCTGCGTGCCAGCACTGTACACGCTGAGGAGCAGCAAAGCTGAGTGCCACCGCTGGGCTTCAGTTCTCTCCAGACGGCAGAAGGCGAAGATTGAAGCCGCAGAGCACGGGGCTTCTGTGTGCTCGGCACCGTCTTTCCAAAGCCCAGGCAAACGCGCCTTCACAAGCCCGCTCAGCCGAGAATACGCTGGCTGGCTCGGGAAGTAAACGCGCAGCCCTTCGACTTCGTCCCACAACCTGGCTAGAAAGCAGTTTCTTACAGCTTCCGTGTTGCAGAGTCCCTGCAGCTTGAGCTCACCCCGAAGGACGCGTCAAAAAAGGAGGCGTTCTTGAAGCCCCCCTTCTCCAAGCACAAACACACTGAGGCTCTGCAGCTTCCTTCTCAGATGGCCATGCCGTCACACTGGTCGCGCTGGCATTACCGTTGCCAGCTTCCAGCAGCTGCTAGCATGCAAAAGGGCTCGAGAAGTAAAAGGCAGTGCTGTGCTGCACCTTCGCCTTCGCACGCGTAAGCCACGTAAGTGCACTGTGTACTTGTCTCCTCTGCTTGCATCTACCGGGATACTTAATTCTCTGCATCTCGGAGCCTAAAGGTAAGAGCAGCTGTTTCCACAGAAGCTGGCTGGTGCTATAGGTAGCAGCACAAGCAGCTGTCTTTGGAGTTCCTTCTGCTGCTGCTAGCGTGACTTTTCCAGGCAAGCGAGTGGCAGCCACGCTTTCCCTGCAGCCCGTAGGATGCGCACACAAGCCATGTGCACGGCAGCTTCGTTCTTCGCTTTTTGTAACGCGTCGCGCTTTCATTGCCCCGGAGGCGAAGAGTCGTCTGCTTCTCGCCCAGAAAGCTCTGCCGGCAGAGGAGCGCACCAGAGCACTGCTTCTGCCGGAACACGCCTGGCCCATACACACAATCCCTCTCAGCGCTACGTGGCACCACACTCTGCCTCTCCTGTGCTCCGCATCTAAACGGAAAGGCCCTCGGCTACGTCGCGCACAGAGAACTGTGCCAGAACAACGCGCTTCCCGGCGCTGGCCCCTGCGGCTCGGAGAAACTTGGATTTGCACCACATTCCCGGGCAGCCCCCTTTACAAGCTGCACAGCGCCCTCGGATCGCGGTGCTCTTTGCACGGTCCTTGTCAGCTCCAAGTACCCCCCCCCGCGCACGTTACAGGCTCATAAAGACCAAGGATGCGAGTAGCCGTCTCGCCCAGAAAAATGTACCGGCGCAAAAGCACGATCTTCGTTACCCGTTCTCGTCGGCCAGACGGTTGTGCTCTGCCGAAAGGCTTGGACACCTAAACACTCCCGCGCTGCTTTCCCGGCACATTTCTCTAAGCGGAGAGCTAGACGGGCAGTTCGGACCCCATCGAAACAGAAGGAGAATGATTCTACCTGGAGCTGAGGCAAATCCGTGCACAGCACATGCTGCGTGCCAGCACTGTACACGCTGAGGAGCAGCAAAGCTGAGTGCCACCGCTGGGCTTCAGTTCTCTCCAGACGGCAGAAGGCGAAGATTGAAGCCGCAGAGCACGGGGCTTCTGTGTGCTCGGCACCGTCTTTCCAAAGCCCAGGCAAACGCGCCTTCACAAGCCCGCTCAGCCGAGAATACGCTGGCTGGCTCGGGAAGTAAACGCGCAGCCCTTCGACTTCGTCCCACAACCTGGCTAGAAAGCAGTTTCTTACAGCTTCCGTGTTGCAGAGTCCCTGCAGCTTGAGCTCACCCCGAAGGACGCGTCAAAAAAGGAGGCGTTCTTGAAGCCCCCCTTCTCCAAGCACAAACACACTGAGGCTCTGCAGCTTCCTTCTCAGATGGCCATGCCGTCACACTGGTCGCGCTGGCATTACCGTTGCCAGCTTCCAGCAGCTGCTAGCATGCAAAAGGGCTCGAGAAGTAAAAGGCAGTGCTGTGCTGCACCTTCGCCTTCGCACGCGTAAGCCACGTAAGTGCACTGTGTACTTGTCTCCTCTGCTTGCATCTACCGGGATACTTAATTCTCTGCATCTCGGAGCCTAAAGGTAAGAGCAGCTGTTTCCACAGAAGCTGGCTGGTGCTATAGGTAGCAGCACAAGCAGCTGTCTTTGGAGTTCCTTCTGCTGCTGCTAGCGTGACTTTTCCAGGCAAGCGAGTGGCAGCCACGCTTTCCCTGCAGCCCGTAGGATGCGCACACAAGCCATGTGCACGGCAGCTTCGTTCTTCGCTTTTTGTAACGCGTCGCGCTTTCATTGCCCCGGAGGCGAAGAGTCGTCTGCTTCTCGCCCAGAAAGCTCTGCCGGCAGAGGAGCGCACCAGAGCACTGCTTCTGCCGGAACACGCCTGGCCCATACACACAATCCCTCTCAGCGCTACGTGGCACCACACTCTGCCTCTCCTGTGCTCCGCATCTAAACGGAAAGGCCCTCGGCTACGTCGCGCACAGAGAACTGTGCCAGAACAACGCGCTTCCCGGCGCTGGCCCCTGCGGCTCGGAGAAACTTGGATTTGCACCACATTCCCGGGCAGCCCCCTTTACAAGCTGCACAGCGCCCTCGGATCGCGGTGCTCTTTGCACGGTCCTTGTCAGCTCCAAGTACCCCCCCCCCCGCGCACGTTACAGGCTCATAAAGACCAAGGATGCGAGTAGCCGTCTCGCCCAGAAAAATGTACCGGCGCAAAAGCACGATCTTCGTTACCCGTTCTCGTCGGCCAGACGGTTGTGCTCTGCCGAAAGGCTTGGACACCTAAACACTCCCGCGCTGCTTTCCCGGCACATTTCTCTAAGCGGAGAGCTAGACGGGCAGTTCGGACCCCATCGAAACAGAAGGAGAATGATTCTACCTGGAGCTGAGGCAAATCCGTGCACAGCACATGCTGCGTGCCAGCACTGTACACGCTGAGGAGCAGCAAAGCTGAGTGCCACCGCTGGGCTTCAGTTCTCTCCAGACGGCAGAAGGCGAAGATTGAAGCCGCAGAGCACGGGGCTTCTGTGTGCTCGGCACCGTCTTTCCAAAGCCCAGGCAAACGCGCCTTCACAAGCCCGCTCAGCCGAGAATACGCTGGCTGGCTCGGGAAGTAAACGCGCAGCCCTTCGACTTCGTCCCACAACCTGGCTAGAAAGCAGTTTCTTACAGCTTCCGTGTTGCAGAGTCCCTGCAGCTTGAGCTCACCCCGAAGGACGCGTCAAAAAAGGAGGCGTTCTTGAAGCCCCCCTTCTCCAAGCACAAACACACTGAGGCTCTGCAGCTTCCTTCTCAGATGGCCATGCCGTCACACTGGTCGCGCTGGCATTACCGTTGCCAGCTTCCAGCAGCTGCTAGCATGCAAAAGGGCTCGAGAAGTAAAAGGCAGTGCTGTGCTGCACCTTCGCCTTCGCACGCGTAAGCCACGTAAGTGCACTGTGTACTTGTCTCCTCTGCTTGCATCTACCGGGATACTTAATTCTCTGCATCTCGGAGCCTAAAGGTAAGAGCAGCTGTTTCCACAGAAGCTGGCTGGTGCTATAGGTAGCAGCACAAGCAGCTGTCTTTGGAGTTCCTTCTGCTGCTGCTAGCGTGACTTTTCCAGGCAAGCGAGTGGCAGCCACGCTTTCCCTGCAGCCCGTAGGATGCGCACACAAGCCATGTGCACGGCAGCTTCGTTCTTCGCTTTTTGTAACGCGTCGCGCTTTCATTGCCCCGGAGGCGAAGAGTCGTCTGCTTCTCGCCCAGAAAGCTCTGCCGGCAGAGGAGCGCACCAGAGCACTGCTTCTGCCGGAACACGCCTGGCCCATACACACAATCCCTCTCAGCGCTACGTGGCACCACACTCTGCCTCTCCTGTGCTCCGCATCTAAACGGAAAGGCCCTCGGCTACGTCGCGCACAGAGAACTGTGCCAGAACAACGCGCTTCCCGGCGCTGGCCCCTGCGGCTCGGAGAAACTTGGATTTGCACCACATTCCCGGGCAGCCCCCTTTACAAGCTGCACAGCGCCCTCGGATCGCGGTGCTCTTTGCACGGTCCTTGTCAGCTCCAAGTACCCCCCCGCGCACGTTACAGGCTCATAAAGACCAAGGATGCGAGTAGCCGTCTCGCCCAGAAAAATGTACCGGCGCAAAAGCACGATCTTCGTTACCCGTTCTCGTCGGCCAGACGGTTGTGCTCTGCCGAAAGGCTTGGACACCTAAACACTCCCGCGCTGCTTTCCCGGCACATTTCTCTAAGCGGAGAGCTAGACGGGCAGTTCGGACCCCATCGAAACAGAAGGAGAATGATTCTACCTGGAGCTGAGGCAAATCCGTGCACAGCACATGCTGCGTGCCAGCACTGTACACGCTGAGGAGCAGCAAAGCTGAGTGCCACCGCTGGGCTTCAGTTCTCTCCAGACGGCAGAAGGCGAAGATTGAAGCCGCAGAGCACGGGGCTTCTGTGTGCTCGGCACCGTCTTTCCAAAGCCCAGGCAAACGCGCCTTCACAAGCCCGCTCAGCCGAGAATACGCTGGCTGGCTCGGGAAGTAAACGCGCAGCCCTTCGACTTCGTCCCACAACCTGGCTAGAAAGCAGTTTCTTACAGCTTCCGTGTTGCAGAGTCCCTGCAGCTTGAGCTCACCCCGAAGGACGCGTCAAAAAAGGAGGCGTTCTTGAAGCCCCCCTTCTCCAAGCACAAACACACTGAGGCTCTGCAGCTTCCTTCTCAGATGGCCATGCCGTCACACTGGTCGCGCTGGCATTACCGTTGCCAGCTTCCAGCAGCTGCTAGCATGCAAAAGGGCTCGAGAAGTAAAAGGCAGTGCTGTGCTGCACCTTCGCCTTCGCACGCGTAAGCCACGTAAGTGCACTGTGTACTTGTCTCCTCTGCTTGCATCTACCGGGATACTTAATTCTCTGCATCTCGGAGCCTAAAGGTAAGAGCAGCTGTTTCCACAGAAGCTGGCTGGTGCTATAGGTAGCAGCACAAGCAGCTGTCTTTGGAGTTCCTTCTGCTGCTGCTAGCGTGACTTTTCCAGGCAAGCGAGTGGCAGCCACGCTTTCCCTGCAGCCCGTAGGATGCGCACACAAGCCATGTGCACGGCAGCTTCGTTCTTCGCTTTTTGTAACGCGTCGCGCTTTCATTGCCCCGGAGGCGAAGAGTCGTCTGCTTCTCGCCCAGAAAGCTCTGCCGGCAGAGGAGCGCACCAGAGCACTGCTTCTGCCGGAACACGCCTGGCCCATACACACAATCCCTCTCAGCGCTACGTGGCACCACACTCTGCCTCTCCTGTGCTCCGCATCTAAACGGAAAGGCCCTCGGCTACGTCGCGCACAGAGAACTGTGCCAGAACAACGCGCTTCCCGGCGCTGGCCCCTGCGGCTCGGAGAAACTTGGATTTGCACCACATTCCCGGGCAGCCCCCTTTACAAGCTGCACAGCGCCCTCGGATCGCGGTGCTCTTTGCACGGTCCTTGTCAGCTCCAAGTACCCCCCCCCGCGCACGTTACAGGCTCATAAAGACCAAGGATGCGAGTAGCCGTCTCGCCCAGAAAAATGTACCGGCGCAAAAGCACGATCTTCGTTACCCGTTCTCGTCGGCCAGACGGTTGTGCTCTGCCGAAAGGCTTGGACACCTAAACACTCCCGCGCTGCTTTCCCGGCACATTTCTCTAAGCGGAGAGCTAGACGGGCAGTTCGGACCCCATCGAAACAGAAGGAGAATGATTCTACCTGGAGCTGAGGCAAATCCGTGCACAGCACATGCTGCGTGCCAGCACTGTACACGCTGAGGAGCAGCAAAGCTGAGTGCCACCGCTGGGCTTCAGTTCTCTCCAGACGGCAGAAGGCGAAGATTGAAGCCGCAGAGCACGGGGCTTCTGTGTGCTCGGCACCGTCTTTCCAAAGCCCAGGCAAACGCGCCTTCACAAGCCCGCTCAGCCGAGAATACGCTGGCTGGCTCGGGAAGTAAACGCGCAGCCCTTCGACTTCGTCCCACAACCTGGCTAGAAAGCAGTTTCTTACAGCTTCCGTGTTGCAGAGTCCCTGCAGCTTGAGCTCACCCCGAAGGACGCGTCAAAAAAGGAGGCGTTCTTGAAGCCCCCCTTCTCCAAGCACAAACACACTGAGGCTCTGCAGCTTCCTTCTCAGATGGCCATGCCGTCACACTGGTCGCGCTGGCATTACCGTTGCCAGCTTCCAGCAGCTGCTAGCATGCAAAAGGGCTCGAGAAGTAAAAGGCAGTGCTGTGCTGCACCTTCGCCTTCGCACGCGTAAGCCACGTAAGTGCACTGTGTACTTGTCTCCTCTGCTTGCATCTACCGGGATACTTAATTCTCTGCATCTCGGAGCCTAAAGGTAAGAGCAGCTGTTTCCACAGAAGCTGGCTGGTGCTATAGGTAGCAGCACAAGCAGCTGTCTTTGGAGTTCCTTCTGCTGCTGCTAGCGTGACTTTTCCAGGCAAGCGAGTGGCAGCCACGCTTTCCCTGCAGCCCGTAGGATGCGCACACAAGCCATGTGCACGGCAGCTTCGTTCTTCGCTTTTTGTAACGCGTCGCGCTTTCATTGCCCCGGAGGCGAAGAGTCGTCTGCTTCTCGCCCAGAAAGCTCTGCCGGCAGAGGAGCGCACCAGAGCACTGCTTCTGCCGGAACACGCCTGGCCCATACACACAATCCCTCTCAGCGCTACGTGGCACCACACTCTGCCTCTCCTGTGCTCCGCATCTAAACGGAAAGGCCCTCGGCTACGTCGCGCACAGAGAACTGTGCCAGAACAACGCGCTTCCCGGCGCTGGCCCCTGCGGCTCGGAGAAACTTGGATTTGCACCACATTCCCGGGCAGCCCCCTTTACAAGCTGCACAGCGCCCTCGGATCGCGGTGCTCTTTGCACGGTCCTTGTCAGCTCCAAGTACCCCCCCCCGCGCACGTTACAGGCTCATAAAGACCAAGGATGCGAGTAGCCGTCTCGCCCAGAAAAATGTACCGGCGCAAAAGCACGATCTTCGTTACCCGTTCTCGTCGGCCAGACGGTTGTGCTCTGTCGAAAGGCTTGGACACCTAAACACTCCCGCGCTGCTTTCCCGGCACATTTCTCTAAGCGGAGAGCTAGACGGGCAGTTCGGACCCCATCGAAACAGAAGGAGAATGATTCTACCTGGAGCTGAGGCAAATCCGTGCACAGCACATGCTGCGTGCCAGCACTGTACACGCTGAGGAGCAGCAAAGCTGAGTGCCACCGCTGGGCTTCAGTTCTCTCCAGACGGCAGAAGGCGAAGATTGAAGCCGCAGAGCACGGGGCTTCTGTGTGCTCGGCACCGTCTTTCCAAAGCCCAGGCAAACGCGCCTTCACAAGCCCGCTCAGCCGAGAATACGCTGGCTGGCTCGGGAAGTAAACGCGCAGCCCTTCGACTTCGTCCCACAACCTGGCTAGAAAGCAGTTTCTTACAGCTTCCGTGTTGCAGAGTCCCTGCAGCTTGAGCTCACCCCGAAGGACGCGTCAAAAAAGGAGGCGTTCTTGAAGCCCCCCTTCTCCAAGCACAAACACACTGAGGCTCTGCAGCTTCCTTCTCAGATGGCCATGCCGTCACACTGGTCGCGCTGGCATTACCGTTGCCAGCTTCCAGCAGCTGCTAGCATGCAAAAGGGCTCGAGAAGTAAAAGGCAGTGCTGTGCTGCACCTTCGCCTTCGCACGCGTAAGCCACGTAAGTGCACTGTGTACTTGTCTCCTCTGCTTGCATCTACCGGGATACTTAATTCTCTGCATCTCGGAGCCTAAAGGTAAGAGCAGCTGTTTCCACAGAAGCTGGCTGGTGCTATAGGTAGCAGCACAAGCAGCTGTCTTTGGAGTTCCTTCTGCTGCTGCTAGCGTGACTTTTCCAGGCAAGCGAGTGGCAGCCACGCTTTCCCTGCAGCCCGTAGGATGCGCACACAAGCCATGTGCACGGCAGCTTCGTTCTTCGCTTTTTGTAACGCGTCGCGCTTTCATTGCCCCGGAGGCGAAGAGTCGTCTGCTTCTCGCCCAGAAAGCTCTGCCGGCAGAGGAGCGCACCAGAGCACTGCTTCTGCCGGAACACGCCTGGCCCATACACACAATCCCTCTCAGCGCTACGTGGCACCACACTCTGCCTCTCCTGTGCTCCGCATCTAAACGGAAAGGCCCTCGGCTACGTCGCGCACAGAGAACTGTGCCAGAACAACGCGCTTCCCGGCGCTGGCCCCTGCGGCTCGGAGAAACTTGGATTTGCACCACATTCCCGGGCAGCCCCCTTTACAAGCTGCACAGCGCCCTCGGATCGCGGTGCTCTTTGCACGGTCCTTGTCAGCTCCAAGTACCCCCCCCGCGCACGTTACAGGCTCATAAAGACCAAGGATGCGAGTAGCCGTCTCGCCCAGAAAAATGTACCGGCGCAAAAGCACGATCTTCGTTACCCGTTCTCGTCGGCCAGACGGTTGTGCTCTGTCGAAAGGCTTGGACACCTAAACACTCCCGCGCTGCTTTCCCGGCACATTTCTCTAAGCGGAGAGCTAGACGGGCAGTTCGGACCCCATCGAAACAGAAGGAGAATGATTCTACCTGGAGCTGAGGCAAATCCGTGCACAGCACATGCTGCGTGCCAGCACTGTACACGCTGAGGAGCAGCAAAGCTGAGTGCCACCGCTGGGCTTCAGTTCTCTCCAGACGGCAGAAGGCGAAGATTGAAGCCGCAGAGCACGGGGCTTCTGTGTGCTCGGCACCGTCTTTCCAAAGCCCAGGCAAACGCGCCTTCACAAGCCCGCTCAGCCGAGAATACGCTGGCTGGCTCGGGAAGTAAACGCGCAGCCCTTCGACTTCGTCCCACAACCTGGCTAGAAAGCAGTTTCTTACAGCTTCCGTGTTGCAGAGTCCCTGCAGCTTGAGCTCACCCCGAAGGACGCGTCAAAAAAGGAGGCGTTCTTGAAGCCCCCCTTCTCCAAGCACAAACACACTGAGGCTCTGCAGCTTCCTTCTCAGATGGCCATGCCGTCACACTGGTCGCGCTGGCATTACCGTTGCCAGCTTCCAGCAGCTGCTAGCATGCAAAAGGGCTCGAGAAGTAAAAGGCAGTGCTGTGCTGCACCTTCGCCTTCGCACGCGTAAGCCACGTAAGTGCACTGTGTACTTGTCTCCTCTGCTTGCATCTACCGGGATACTTAATTCTCTGCATCTCGGAGCCTAAAGGTAAGAGCAGCTGTTTCCACAGAAGCTGGCTGGTGCTATAGGTAGCAGCACAAGCAGCTGTCTTTGGAGTTCCTTCTGCTGCTGCTAGCGTGACTTTTCCAGGCAAGCGAGTGGCAGCCACGCTTTCCCTGCAGCCCGTAGGATGCGCACACAAGCCATGTGCACGGCAGCTTCGTTCTTCGCTTTTTGTAACGCGTCGCGCTTTCATTGCCCCGGAGGCGAAGAGTCGTCTGCTTCTCGCCCAGAAAGCTCTGCCGGCAGAGGAGCGCACCAGAGCACTGCTTCTGCCGGAACACGCCTGGCCCATACACACAATCCCTCTCAGCGCTACGTGGCACCACACTCTGCCTCTCCTGTGCTCCGCATCTAAACGGAAAGGCCCTCGGCTACGTCGCGCACAGAGAACTGTGCCAGAACAACGCGCTTCCCGGCGCTGGCCCCTGCGGCTCGGAGAAACTTGGATTTGCACCACATTCCCGGGCAGCCCCCTTTACAAGCTGCACAGCGCCCTCGGATCGCGGTGCTCTTTGCACGGTCCTTGTCAGCTCCAAGTACCCCCCCCCGCGCACGTTACAGGCTCATAAAGACCAAGGATGCGAGTAGCCGTCTCGCCCAGAAAAATGTACCGGCGCAAAAGCACGATCTTCGTTACCCGTTCTCGTCGGCCAGACGGTTGTGCTCTGCCGAAAGGCTTGGACACCTAAACACTCCCGCGCTGCTTTCCCGGCACATTTCTCTAAGCGGAGAGCTAGACGGGCAGTTCGGACCCCATCGAAACAGAAGGAGAATGATTCTACCTGGAGCTGAGGCAAATCCGTGCACAGCACATGCTGCGTGCCAGCACTGTACACGCTGAGGAGCAGCAAAGCTGAGTGCCACCGCTGGGCTTCAGTTCTCTCCAGACGGCAGAAGGCGAAGATTGAAGCCGCAGAGCACGGGGCTTCTGTGTGCTCGGCACCGTCTTTCCAAAGCCCAGGCAAACGCGCCTTCACAAGCCCGCTCAGCCGAGAATACGCTGGCTGGCTCGGGAAGTAAACGCGCAGCCCTTCGACTTCGTCCCACAACCTGGCTAGAAAGCAGTTTCTTACAGCTTCCGTGTTGCAGAGTCCCTGCAGCTTGAGCTCACCCCGAAGGACGCGTCAAAAAAGGAGGCGTTCTTGAAGCCCCCCTTCTCCAAGCACAAACACACTGAGGCTCTGCAGCTTCCTTCTCAGATGGCCATGCCGTCACACTGGTCGCGCTGGCATTACCGTTGCCAGCTTCCAGCAGCTGCTAGCATGCAAAAGGGCTCGAGAAGTAAAAGGCAGTGCTGTGCTGCACCTTCGCCTTCGCACGCGTAAGCCACGTAAGTGCACTGTGTACTTGTCTCCTCTGCTTGCATCTACCGGGATACTTAATTCTCTGCATCTCGGAGCCTAAAGGTAAGAGCAGCTGTTTCCACAGAAGCTGGCTGGTGCTATAGGTAGCAGCACAAGCAGCTGTCTTTGGAGTTCCTTCTGCTGCTGCTAGCGTGACTTTTCCAGGCAAGCGAGTGGCAGCCACGCTTTCCCTGCAGCCCGTAGGATGCGCACACAAGCCATGTGCACGGCAGCTTCGTTCTTCGCTTTTTGTAACGCGTCGCGCTTTCATTGCCCCGGAGGCGAAGAGTCGTCTGCTTCTCGCCCAGAAAGCTCTGCCGGCAGAGGAGCGCACCAGAGCACTGCTTCTGCCGGAACACGCCTGGCCCATACACACAATCCCTCTCAGCGCTACGTGGCACCACACTCTGCCTCTCCTGTGCTCCGCATCTAAACGGAAAGGCCCTCGGCTACGTCGCGCACAGAGAACTGTGCCAGAACAACGCGCTTCCCGGCGCTGGCCCCTGCGGCTCGGAGAAACTTGGATTTGCACCACATTCCCGGGCAGCCCCCTTTACAAGCTGCACAGCGCCCTCGGATCGCGGTGCTCTTTGCACGGTCCTTGTCAGCTCCAAGTACCCCCCCCGCGCACGTTACAGGCTCATAAAGACCAAGGATGCGAGTAGCCGTCTCGCCCAGAAAAATGTACCGGCGCAAAAGCACGATCTTCGTTACCCGTTCTCGTCGGCCAGACGGTTGTGCTCTGTCGAAAGGCTTGGACACCTAAACACTCCCGCGCTGCTTTCCCGGCACATTTCTCTAAGCGGAGAGCTAGACGGGCAGTTCGGACCCCATCGAAACAGAAGGAGAATGATTCTACCTGGAGCTGAGGCAAATCCGTGCACAGCACATGCTGCGTGCCAGCACTGTACACGCTGAGGAGCAGCAAAGCTGAGTGCCACCGCTGGGCTTCAGTTCTCTCCAGACGGCAGAAGGCGAAGATTGAAGCCGCAGAGCACGGGGCTTCTGTGTGCTCGGCACCGTCTTTCCAAAGCCCAGGCAAACGCGCCTTCACAAGCCCGCTCAGCCGAGAATACGCTGGCTGGCTCGGGAAGTAAACGCGCAGCCCTTCGACTTCGTCCCACAACCTGGCTAGAAAGCAGTTTCTTACAGCTTCCGTGTTGCAGAGTCCCTGCAGCTTGAGCTCACCCCGAAGGACGCGTCAAAAAAGGAGGCGTTCTTGAAGCCCCCCTTCTCCAAGCACAAACACACTGAGGCTCTGCAGCTTCCTTCTCAGATGGCCATGCCGTCACACTGGTCGCGCTGGCATTACCGTTGCCAGCTTCCAGCAGCTGCTAGCATGCAAAAGGGCTCGAGAAGTAAAAGGCAGTGCTGTGCTGCACCTTCGCCTTCGCACGCGTAAGCCACGTAAGTGCACTGTGTACTTGTCTCCTCTGCTTGCATCTACCGGGATACTTAATTCTCTGCATCTCGGAGCCTAAAGGTAAGAGCAGCTGTTTCCACAGAAGCTGGCTGGTGCTATAGGTAGCAGCACAAGCAGCTGTCTTTGGAGTTCCTTCTGCTGCTGCTAGCGTGACTTTTCCAGGCAAGCGAGTGGCAGCCACGCTTTCCCTGCAGCCCGTAGGATGCGCACACAAGCCATGTGCACGGCAGCTTCGTTCTTCGCTTTTTGTAACGCGTCGCGCTTTCATTGCCCCGGAGGCGAAGAGTCGTCTGCTTCTCGCCCAGAAAGCTCTGCCGGCAGAGGAGCGCACCAGAGCACTGCTTCTGCCGGAACACGCCTGGCCCATACACACAATCCCTCTCAGCGCTACGTGGCACCACACTCTGCCTCTCCTGTGCTCCGCATCTAAACGGAAAGGCCCTCGGCTACGTCGCGCACAGAGAACTGTGCCAGAACAACGCGCTTCCCGGCGCTGGCCCCTGCGGCTCGGAGAAACTTGGATTTGCACCACATTCCCGGGCAGCCCCCTTTACAAGCTGCACAGCGCCCTCGGATCGCGGTGCTCTTTGCACGGTCCTTGTCAGCTCCAAGTACCCCCCCCCGCGCACGTTACAGGCTCATAAAGACCAAGGATGCGAGTAGCCGTCTCGCCCAGAAAAATGTACCGGCGCAAAAGCACGATCTTCGTTACCCGTTCTCGTCGGCCAGACGGTTGTGCTCTGCCGAAAGGCTTGGACACCTAAACACTCCCGCGCTGCTTTCCCGGCACATTTCTCTAAGCGGAGAGCTAGACGGGCAGTTCGGACCCCATCGAAACAGAAGGAGAATGATTCTACCTGGAGCTGAGGCAAATCCGTGCACAGCACATGCTGCGTGCCAGCACTGTACACGCTGAGGAGCAGCAAAGCTGAGTGCCACCGCTGGGCTTCAGTTCTCTCCAGACGGCAGAAGGCGAAGATTGAAGCCGCAGAGCACGGGGCTTCTGTGTGCTCGGCACCGTCTTTCCAAAGCCCAGGCAAACGCGCCTTCACAAGCCCGCTCAGCCGAGAATACGCTGGCTGGCTCGGGAAGTAAACGCGCAGCCCTTCGACTTCGTCCCACAACCTGGCTAGAAAGCAGTTTCTTACAGCTTCCGTGTTGCAGAGTCCCTGCAGCTTGAGCTCACCCCGAAGGACGCGTCAAAAAAGGAGGCGTTCTTGAAGCCCCCCTTCTCCAAGCACAAACACACTGAGGCTCTGCAGCTTCCTTCTCAGATGGCCATGCCGTCACACTGGTCGCGCTGGCATTACCGTTGCCAGCTTCCAGCAGCTGCTAGCATGCAAAAGGGCTCGAGAAGTAAAAGGCAGTGCTGTGCTGCACCTTCGCCTTCGCACGCGTAAGCCACGTAAGTGCACTGTGTACTTGTCTCCTCTGCTTGCATCTACCGGGATACTTAATTCTCTGCATCTCGGAGCCTAAAGGTAAGAGCAGCTGTTTCCACAGAAGCTGGCTGGTGCTATAGGTAGCAGCACAAGCAGCTGTCTTTGGAGTTCCTTCTGCTGCTGCTAGCGTGACTTTTCCAGGCAAGCGAGTGGCAGCCACGCTTTCCCTGCAGCCCGTAGGATGCGCACACAAGCCATGTGCACGGCAGCTTCGTTCTTCGCTTTTTGTAACGCGTCGCGCTTTCATTGCCCCGGAGGCGAAGAGTCGTCTGCTTCTCGCCCAGAAAGCTCTGCCGGCAGAGGAGCGCACCAGAGCACTGCTTCTGCCGGAACACGCCTGGCCCATACACACAATCCCTCTCAGCGCTACGTGGCACCACACTCTGCCTCTCCTGTGCTCCGCATCTAAACGGAAAGGCCCTCGGCTACGTCGCGCACAGAGAACTGTGCCAGAACAACGCGCTTCCCGGCGCTGGCCCCTGCGGCTCGGAGAAACTTGGATTTGCACCACATTCCCGGGCAGCCCCCTTTACAAGCTGCACAGCGCCCTCGGATCGCGGTGCTCTTTGCACGGTCCTTGTCAGCTCCAAGTACCCCCCCCCGCGCACGTTACAGGCTCATAAAGACCAAGGATGCGAGTAGCCGTCTCGCCCAGAAAAATGTACCGGCGCAAAAGCACGATCTTCGTTACCCGTTCTCGTCGGCCAGACGGTTGTGCTCTGCCGAAAGGCTTGGACACCTAAACACTCCCGCGCTGCTTTCCCGGCACATTTCTCTAAGCGGAGAGCTAGACGGGCAGTTCGGACCCCATCGAAACAGAAGGAGAATGATTCTACCTGGAGCTGAGGCAAATCCGTGCACAGCACATGCTGCGTGCCAGCACTGTACACGCTGAGGAGCAGCAAAGCTGAGTGCCACCGCTGGGCTTCAGTTCTCTCCAGACGGCAGAAGGCGAAGATTGAAGCCGCAGAGCACGGGGCTTCTGTGTGCTCGGCACCGTCTTTCCAAAGCCCAGGCAAACGCGCCTTCACAAGCCCGCTCAGCCGAGAATACGCTGGCTGGCTCGGGAAGTAAACGCGCAGCCCTTCGACTTCGTCCCACAACCTGGCTAGAAAGCAGTTTCTTACAGCTTCCGTGTTGCAGAGTCCCTGCAGCTTGAGCTCACCCCGAAGGACGCGTCAAAAAAGGAGGCGTTCTTGAAGCCCCCCTTCTCCAAGCACAAACACACTGAGGCTCTGCAGCTTCCTTCTCAGATGGCCATGCCGTCACACTGGTCGCGCTGGCATTACCGTTGCCAGCTTCCAGCAGCTGCTAGCATGCAAAAGGGCTCGAGAAGTAAAAGGCAGTGCTGTGCTGCACCTTCGCCTTCGCACGCGTAAGCCACGTAAGTGCACTGTGTACTTGTCTCCTCTGCTTGCATCTACCGGGATACTTAATTCTCTGCATCTCGGAGCCTAAAGGTAAGAGCAGCTGTTTCCACAGAAGCTGGCTGGTGCTATAGGTAGCAGCACAAGCAGCTGTCTTTGGAGTTCCTTCTGCTGCTGCTAGCGTGACTTTTCCAGGCAAGCGAGTGGCAGCCACGCTTTCCCTGCAGCCCGTAGGACGCGCACACAAGCCATGTGCACGGCAGCTTCGTTCTTCGCTTTTTGTAACGCGTCGCGCTTTCATTGCCCCGGAGGCGAAGAGTCGTCTGCTTCTCGCCCAGAAAGCTCTGCCGGCAGAGGAGCGCACCAGAGCACTGCTTCTGCCGGAACACGCCTGGCCCATACACACAATCCCTCTCAGCGCTACGTGGCACCACACTCTGCCTCTCCTGTGCTCCGCATCTAAACGGAAAGGCCCTCGGCTACGTCGCGCACAGAGAACTGTGCCAGAACAACGCGCTTCCCGGCGCTGGCCCCTGCGGCTCGGAGAAACTTGGATTTGCACCACATTCCCGGGCAGCCCCCTTTACAAGCTGCACAGCGCCCTCGGATCGCGGTGCTCTTTGCACGGTCCTTGTCAGCTCCAAGTACCCCCCCCGCGCACGTTACAGGCTCATAAAGACCAAGGATGCGAGTAGCCGTCTCGCCCAGAAAAATGTACCGGCGCAAAAGCACGATCTTCGTTACCCGTTCTCGTCGGCCAGACGGTTGTGCTCTGTCGAAAGGCTTGGACACCTAAACACTCCCGCGCTGCTTTCCCGGCACATTTCTCTAAGCGGAGAGCTAGACGGGCAGTTCGGACCCCATCGAAACAGAAGGAGAATGATTCTACCTGGAGCTGAGGCAAATCCGTGCACAGCACATGCTGCGTGCCAGCACTGTACACGCTGAGGAGCAGCAAAGCTGAGTGCCACCGCTGGGCTTCAGTTCTCTCCAGACGGCAGAAGGCGAAGATTGAAGCCGCAGAGCACGGGGCTTCTGTGTGCTCGGCACCGTCTTTCCAAAGCCCAGGCAAACGCGCCTTCACAAGCCCGCTCAGCCGAGAATACGCTGGCTGGCTCGGGAAGTAAACGCGCAGCCCTTCGACTTCGTCCCACAACCTGGCTAGAAAGCAGTTTCTTACAGCTTCCGTGTTGCAGAGTCCCTGCAGCTTGAGCTCACCCCGAAGGACGCGTCAAAAAAGGAGGCGTTCTTGAAGCCCCCCTTCTCCAAGCACAAACACACTGAGGCTCTGCAGCTTCCTTCTCAGATGGCCATGCCGTCACACTGGTCGCGCTGGCATTACCGTTGCCAGCTTCCAGCAGCTGCTAGCATGCAAAAGGGCTCGAGAAGTAAAAGGCAGTGCTGTGCTGCACCTTCGCCTTCGCACGCGTAAGCCACGTAAGTGCACTGTGTACTTGTCTCCTCTGCTTGCATCTACCGGGATACTTAATTCTCTGCATCTCGGAGCCTAAAGGTAAGAGCAGCTGTTTCCACAGAAGCTGGCTGGTGCTATAGGTAGCAGCACAAGCAGCTGTCTTTGGAGTTCCTTCTGCTGCTGCTAGCGTGACTTTTCCAGGCAAGCGAGTGGCAGCCACGCTTTCCCTGCAGCCCGTAGGACGCGCACACAAGCCATGTGCACGGCAGCTTCGTTCTTCGCTTTTTGTAACGCGTCGCGCTTTCATTGCCCCGGAGGCGAAGAGTCGTCTGCTTCTCGCCCAGAAAGCTCTGCCGGCAGAGGAGCGCACCAGAGCACTGCTTCTGCCGGAACACGCCTGGCCCATACACACAATCCCTCTCAGCGCTACGTGGCACCACACTCTGCCTCTCCTGTGCTCCGCATCTAAACGGAAAGGCCCTCGGCTACGTCGCGCACAGAGAACTGTGCCAGAACAACGCGCTTCCCGGCGCTGGCCCCTGCGGCTCGGAGAAACTTGGATTTGCACCACATTCCCGGGCAGCCCCCTTTACAAGCTGCACAGCGCCCTCGGATCGCGGTGCTCTTTGCACGGTCCTTGTCAGCTCCAAGTACCCCCCCCGCGCACGTTACAGGCTCATAAAGACCAAGGATGCGAGTAGCCGTCTCGCCCAGAAAAATGTACCGGCGCAAAAGCACGATCTTCGTTACCCGTTCTCGTCGGCCAGACGGTTGTGCTCTGTCGAAAGGCTTGGACACCTAAACACTCCCGCGCTGCTTTCCCGGCACATTTCTCTAAGCGGAGAGCTAGACGGGCAGTTCGGACCCCATCGAAACAGAAGGAGAATGATTCTACCTGGAGCTGAGGCAAATCCGTGCACAGCACATGCTGCGTGCCAGCACTGTACACGCTGAGGAGCAGCAAAGCTGAGTGCCACCGCTGGGCTTCAGTTCTCTCCAGACGGCAGAAGGCGAAGATTGAAGCCGCAGAGCACGGGGCTTCTGTGTGCTCGGCACCGTCTTTCCAAAGCCCAGGCAAACGCGCCTTCACAAGCCCGCTCAGCCGAGAATACGCTGGCTGGCTCGGGAAGTAAACGCGCAGCCCTTCGACTTCGTCCCACAACCTGGCTAGAAAGCAGTTTCTTACAGCTTCCGTGTTGCAGAGTCCCTGCAGCTTGAGCTCACCCCGAAGGACGCGTCAAAAAAGGAGGCGTTCTTGAAGCCCCCCTTCTCCAAGCACAAACACACTGAGGCTCTGCAGCTTCCTTCTCAGATGGCCATGCCGTCACACTGGTCGCGCTGGCATTACCGTTGCCAGCTTCCAGCAGCTGCTAGCATGCAAAAGGGCTCGAGAAGTAAAAGGCAGTGCTGTGCTGCACCTTCGCCTTCGCACGCGTAAGCCACGTAAGTGCACTGTGTACTTGTCTCCTCTGCTTGCATCTACCGGGATACTTAATTCTCTGCATCTCGGAGCCTAAAGGTAAGAGCAGCTGTTTCCACAGAAGCTGGCTGGTGCTATAGGTAGCAGCACAAGCAGCTGTCTTTGGAGTTCCTTCTGCTGCTGCTAGCGTGACTTTTCCAGGCAAGCGAGTGGCAGCCACGCTTTCCCTGCAGCCCGTAGGATGCGCACACAAGCCATGTGCACGGCAGCTTCGTTCTTCGCTTTTTGTAACGCGTCGCGCTTTCATTGCCCCGGAGGCGAAGAGTCGTCTGCTTCTCGCCCAGAAAGCTCTGCCGGCAGAGGAGCGCACCAGAGCACTGCTTCTGCCGGAACACGCCTGGCCCATACACACAATCCCTCTCAGCGCTACGTGGCACCACACTCTGCCTCTCCTGTGCTCCGCATCTAAACGGAAAGGCCCTCGGCTACGTCGCGCACAGAGAACTGTGCCAGAACAACGCGCTTCCCGGCGCTGGCCCCTGCGGCTCGGAGAAACTTGGATTTGCACCACATTCCCGGGCAGCCCCCTTTACAAGCTGCACAGCGCCCTCGGATCGCGGTGCTCTTTGCACGGTCCTTGTCAGCTCCAAGTACCCCCCCCGCGCACGTTACAGGCTCATAAAGACCAAGGATGCGAGTAGCCGTCTCGCCCAGAAAAATGTACCGGCGCAAAAGCACGATCTTCGTTACCCGTTCTCGTCGGCCAGACGGTTGTGCTCTGTCGAAAGGCTTGGACACCTAAACACTCCCGCGCTGCTTTCCCGGCACATTTCTCTAAGCGGAGAGCTAGACGGGCAGTTCGGACCCCATCGAAACAGAAGGAGAATGATTCTACCTGGAGCTGAGGCAAATCCGTGCACAGCACATGCTGCGTGCCAGCACTGTACACGCTGAGGAGCAGCAAAGCTGAGTGCCACCGCTGGGCTTCAGTTCTCTCCAGACGGCAGAAGGCGAAGATTGAAGCCGCAGAGCACGGGGCTTCTGTGTGCTCGGCACCGTCTTTCCAAAGCCCAGGCAAACGCGCCTTCACAAGCCCGCTCAGCCGAGAATACGCTGGCTGGCTCGGGAAGTAAACGCGCAGCCCTTCGACTTCGTCCCACAACCTGGCTAGAAAGCAGTTTCTTACAGCTTCCGTGTTGCAGAGTCCCTGCAGCTTGAGCTCACCCCGAAGGACGCGTCAAAAAAGGAGGCGTTCTTGAAGCCCCCCTTCTCCAAGCACAAACACACTGAGGCTCTGCAGCTTCCTTCTCAGATGGCCATGCCGTCACACTGGTCGCGCTGGCATTACCGTTGCCAGCTTCCAGCAGCTGCTAGCATGCAAAAGGGCTCGAGAAGTAAAAGGCAGTGCTGTGCTGCACCTTCGCCTTCGCACGCGTAAGCCACGTAAGTGCACTGTGTACTTGTCTCCTCTGCTTGCATCTACCGGGATACTTAATTCTCTGCATCTCGGAGCCTAAAGGTAAGAGCAGCTGTTTCCACAGAAGCTGGCTGGTGCTATAGGTAGCAGCACAAGCAGCTGTCTTTGGAGTTCCTTCTGCTGCTGCTAGCGTGACTTTTCCAGGCAAGCGAGTGGCAGCCACGCTTTCCCTGCAGCCCGTAGGATGCGCACACAAGCCATGTGCACGGCAGCTTCGTTCTTCGCTTTTTGTAACGCGTCGCGCTTTCATTGCCCCGGAGGCGAAGAGTCGTCTGCTTCTCGCCCAGAAAGCTCTGCCGGCAGAGGAGCGCACCAGAGCACTGCTTCTGCCGGAACACGCCTGGCCCATACACACAATCCCTCTCAGCGCTACGTGGCACCACACTCTGCCTCTCCTGTGCTCCGCATCTAAACGGAAAGGCCCTCGGCTACGTCGCGCACAGAGAACTGTGCCAGAACAACGCGCTTCCCGGCGCTGGCCCCTGCGGCTCGGAGAAACTTGGATTTGCACCACATTCCCGGGCAGCCCCCTTTACAAGCTGCACAGCGCCCTCGGATCGCGGTGCTCTTTGCACGGTCCTTGTCAGCTCCAAGTACCCCCCCCCGCGCACGTTACAGGCTCATAAAGACCAAGGATGCGAGTAGCCGTCTCGCCCAGAAAAATGTACCGGCGCAAAAGCACGATCTTCGTTACCCGTTCTCGTCGGCCAGACGGTTGTGCTCTGCCGAAAGGCTTGGACACCTAAACACTCCCGCGCTGCTTTCCCGGCACATTTCTCTAAGCGGAGAGCTAGACGGGCAGTTCGGACCCCATCGAAACAGAAGGAGAATGATTCTACCTGGAGCTGAGGCAAATCCGTGCACAGCACATGCTGCGTGCCAGCACTGTACACGCTGAGGAGCAGCAAAGCTGAGTGCCACCGCTGGGCTTCAGTTCTCTCCAGACGGCAGAAGGCGAAGATTGAAGCCGCAGAGCACGGGGCTTCTGTGTGCTCGGCACCGTCTTTCCAAAGCCCAGGCAAACGCGCCTTCACAAGCCCGCTCAGCCGAGAATACGCTGGCTGGCTCGGGAAGTAAACGCGCAGCCCTTCGACTTCGTCCCACAACCTGGCTAGAAAGCAGTTTCTTACAGCTTCCGTGTTGCAGAGTCCCTGCAGCTTGAGCTCACCCCGAAGGACGCGTCAAAAAAGGAGGCGTTCTTGAAGCCCCCCTTCTCCAAGCACAAACACACTGAGGCTCTGCAGCTTCCTTCTCAGATGGCCATGCCGTCACACTGGTCGCGCTGGCATTACCGTTGCCAGCTTCCAGCAGCTGCTAGCATGCAAAAGGGCTCGAGAAGTAAAAGGCAGTGCTGTGCTGCACCTTCGCCTTCGCACGCGTAAGCCACGTAAGTGCACTGTGTACTTGTCTCCTCTGCTTGCATCTACCGGGATACTTAATTCTCTGCATCTCGGAGCCTAAAGGTAAGAGCAGCTGTTTCCACAGAAGCTGGCTGGTGCTATAGGTAGCAGCACAAGCAGCTGTCTTTGGAGTTCCTTCTGCTGCTGCTAGCGTGACTTTTCCAGGCAAGCGAGTGGCAGCCACGCTTTCCCTGCAGCCCGTAGGATGCGCACACAAGCCATGTGCACGGCAGCTTCGTTCTTCGCTTTTTGTAACGCGTCGCGCTTTCATTGCCCCGGAGGCGAAGAGTCGTCTGCTTCTCGCCCAGAAAGCTCTGCCGGCAGAGGAGCGCACCAGAGCACTGCTTCTGCCGGAACACGCCTGGCCCATACACACAATCCCTCTCAGCGCTACGTGGCACCACACTCTGCCTCTCCTGTGCTCCGCATCTAAACGGAAAGGCCCTCGGCTACGTCGCGCACAGAGAACTGTGCCAGAACAACGCGCTTCCCGGCGCTGGCCCCTGCGGCTCGGAGAAACTTGGATTTGCACCACATTCCCGGGCAGCCCCCTTTACAAGCTGCACAGCGCCCTCGGATCGCGGTGCTCTTTGCACGGTCCTTGTCAGCTCCAAGTACCCCCCCCCGCGCACGTTACAGGCTCATAAAGACCAAGGATGCGAGTAGCCGTCTCGCCCAGAAAAATGTACCGGCGCAAAAGCACGATCTTCGTTACCCGTTCTCGTCGGCCAGACGGTTGTGCTCTGCCGAAAGGCTTGGACACCTAAACACTCCCGCGCTGCTTTCCCGGCACATTTCTCTAAGCGGAGAGCTAGACGGGCAGTTCGGACCCCATCGAAACAGAAGGAGAATGATTCTACCTGGAGCTGAGGCAAATCCGTGCACAGCACATGCTGCGTGCCAGCACTGTACACGCTGAGGAGCAGCAAAGCTGAGTGCCACCGCTGGGCTTCAGTTCTCTCCAGACGGCAGAAGGCGAAGATTGAAGCCGCAGAGCACGGGGCTTCTGTGTGCTCGGCACCGTCTTTCCAAAGCCCAGGCAAACGCGCCTTCACAAGCCCGCTCAGCCGAGAATACGCTGGCTGGCTCGGGAAGTAAACGCGCAGCCCTTCGACTTCGTCCCACAACCTGGCTAGAAAGCAGTTTCTTACAGCTTCCGTGTTGCAGAGTCCCTGCAGCTTGAGCTCACCCCGAAGGACGCGTCAAAAAAGGAGGCGTTCTTGAAGCCCCCCTTCTCCAAGCACAAACACACTGAGGCTCTGCAGCTTCCTTCTCAGATGGCCATGCCGTCACACTGGTCGCGCTGGCATTACCGTTGCCAGCTTCCAGCAGCTGCTAGCATGCAAAAGGGCTCGAGAAGTAAAAGGCAGTGCTGTGCTGCACCTTCGCCTTCGCACGCGTAAGCCACGTAAGTGCACTGTGTACTTGTCTCCTCTGCTTGCATCTACCGGGATACTTAATTCTCTGCATCTCGGAGCCTAAAGGTAAGAGCAGCTGTTTCCACAGAAGCTGGCTGGTGCTATAGGTAGCAGCACAAGCAGCTGTCTTTGGAGTTCCTTCTGCTGCTGCTAGCGTGACTTTTCCAGGCAAGCGAGTGGCAGCCACGCTTTCCCTGCAGCCCGTAGGATGCGCACACAAGCCATGTGCACGGCAGCTTCGTTCTTCGCTTTTTGTAACGCGTCGCGCTTTCATTGCCCCGGAGGCGAAGAGTCGTCTGCTTCTCGCCCAGAAAGCTCTGCCGGCAGAGGAGCGCACCAGAGCACTGCTTCTGCCGGAACACGCCTGGCCCATACACACAATCCCTCTCAGCGCTACGTGGCACCACACTCTGCCTCTCCTGTGCTCCGCATCTAAACGGAAAGGCCCTCGGCTACGTCGCGCACAGAGAACTGTGCCAGAACAACGCGCTTCCCGGCGCTGGCCCCTGCGGCTCGGAGAAACTTGGATTTGCACCACATTCCCGGGCAGCCCCCTTTACAAGCTGCACAGCGCCCTCGGATCGCGGTGCTCTTTGCACGGTCCTTGTCAGCTCCAAGTACCCCCCCGCGCACGTTACAGGCTCATAAAGACCAAGGATGCGAGTAGCCGTCTCGCCCAGAAAAATGTACCGGCGCAAAAGCACGATCTTCGTTACCCGTTCTCGTCGGCCAGACGGTTGTGCTCTGCCGAAAGGCTTGGACACCTAAACACTCCCGCGCTGCTTTCCCGGCACATTTCTCTAAGCGGAGAGCTAGACGGGCAGTTCGGACCCCATCGAAACAGAAGGAGAATGATTCTACCTGGAGCTGAGGCAAATCCGTGCACAGCACATGCTGCGTGCCAGCACTGTACACGCTGAGGAGCAGCAAAGCTGAGTGCCACCGCTGGGCTTCAGTTCTCTCCAGACGGCAGAAGGCGAAGATTGAAGCCGCAGAGCACGGGGCTTCTGTGTGCTCGGCACCGTCTTTCCAAAGCCCAGGCAAACGCGCCTTCACAAGCCCGCTCAGCCGAGAATACGCTGGCTGGCTCGGGAAGTAAACGCGCAGCCCTTCGACTTCGTCCCACAACCTGGCTAGAAAGCAGTTTCTTACAGCTTCCGTGTTGCAGAGTCCCTGCAGCTTGAGCTCACCCCGAAGGACGCGTCAAAAAAGGAGGCGTTCTTGAAGCCCCCCTTCTCCAAGCACAAACACACTGAGGCTCTGCAGCTTCCTTCTCAGATGGCCATGCCGTCACACTGGTCGCGCTGGCATTACCGTTGCCAGCTTCCAGCAGCTGCTAGCATGCAAAAGGGCTCGAGAAGTAAAAGGCAGTGCTGTGCTGCACCTTCGCCTTCGCACGCGTAAGCCACGTAAGTGCACTGTGTACTTGTCTCCTCTGCTTGCATCTACCGGGATACTTAATTCTCTGCATCTCGGAGCCTAAAGGTAAGAGCAGCTGTTTCCACAGAAGCTGGCTGGTGCTATAGGTAGCAGCACAAGCAGCTGTCTTTGGAGTTCCTTCTGCTGCTGCTAGCGTGACTTTTCCAGGCAAGCGAGTGGCAGCCACGCTTTCCCTGCAGCCCGTAGGATGCGCACACAAGCCATGTGCACGGCAGCTTCGTTCTTCGCTTTTTGTAACGCGTCGCGCTTTCATTGCCCCGGAGGCGAAGAGTCGTCTGCTTCTCGCCCAGAAAGCTCTGCCGGCAGAGGAGCGCACCAGAGCACTGCTTCTGCCGGAACACGCCTGGCCCATACACACAATCCCTCTCAGCGCTACGTGGCACCACACTCTGCCTCTCCTGTGCTCCGCATCTAAACGGAAAGGCCCTCGGCTACGTCGCGCACAGAGAACTGTGCCAGAACAACGCGCTTCCCGGCGCTGGCCCCTGCGGCTCGGAGAAACTTGGATTTGCACCACATTCCCGGGCAGCCCCCTTTACAAGCTGCACAGCGCCCTCGGATCGCGGTGCTCTTTGCACGGTCCTTGTCAGCTCCAAGTACCCCCCCCCGCGCACGTTACAGGCTCATAAAGACCAAGGATGCGAGTAGCCGTCTCGCCCAGAAAAATGTACCGGCGCAAAAGCACGATCTTCGTTACCCGTTCTCGTCGGCCAGACGGTTGTGCTCTGTCGAAAGGCTTGGACACCTAAACACTCCCGCGCTGCTTTCCCGGCACATTTCTCTAAGCGGAGAGCTAGACGGGCAGTTCGGACCCCATCGAAACAGAAGGAGAATGATTCTACCTGGAGCTGAGGCAAATCCGTGCACAGCACATGCTGCGTGCCAGCACTGTACACGCTGAGGAGCAGCAAAGCTGAGTGCCACCGCTGGGCTTCAGTTCTCTCCAGACGGCAGAAGGCGAAGATTGAAGCCGCAGAGCACGGGGCTTCTGTGTGCTCGGCACCGTCTTTCCAAAGCCCAGGCAAACGCGCCTTCACAAGCCCGCTCAGCCGAGAATACGCTGGCTGGCTCGGGAAGTAAACGCGCAGCCCTTCGACTTCGTCCCACAACCTGGCTAGAAAGCAGTTTCTTACAGCTTCCGTGTTGCAGAGTCCCTGCAGCTTGAGCTCACCCCGAAGGACGCGTCAAAAAAGGAGGCGTTCTTGAAGCCCCCCTTCTCCAAGCACAAACACACTGAGGCTCTGCAGCTTCCTTCTCAGATGGCCATGCCGTCACACTGGTCGCGCTGGCATTACCGTTGCCAGCTTCCAGCAGCTGCTAGCATGCAAAAGGGCTCGAGAAGTAAAAGGCAGTGCTGTGCTGCACCTTCGCCTTCGCACGCGTAAGCCACGTAAGTGCACTGTGTACTTGTCTCCTCTGCTTGCATCTACCGGGATACTTAATTCTCTGCATCTCGGAGCCTAAAGGTAAGAGCAGCTGTTTCCACAGAAGCTGGCTGGTGCTATAGGTAGCAGCACAAGCAGCTGTCTTTGGAGTTCCTTCTGCTGCTGCTAGCGTGACTTTTCCAGGCAAGCGAGTGGCAGCCACGCTTTCCCTGCAGCCCGTAGGATGCGCACACAAGCCATGTGCACGGCAGCTTCGTTCTTCGCTTTTTGTAACGCGTCGCGCTTTCATTGCCCCGGAGGCGAAGAGTCGTCTGCTTCTCGCCCAGAAAGCTCTGCCGGCAGAGGAGCGCACCAGAGCACTGCTTCTGCCGGAACACGCCTGGCCCATACACACAATCCCTCTCAGCGCTACGTGGCACCACACTCTGCCTCTCCTGTGCTCCGCATCTAAACGGAAAGGCCCTCGGCTACGTCGCGCACAGAGAACTGTGCCAGAACAACGCGCTTCCCGGCGCTGGCCCCTGCGGCTCGGAGAAACTTGGATTTGCACCACATTCCCGGGCAGCCCCCTTTACAAGCTGCACAGCGCCCTCGGATCGCGGTGCTCTTTGCACGGTCCTTGTCAGCTCCAAGTACCCCCCCCCGCGCACGTTACAGGCTCATAAAGACCAAGGATGCGAGTAGCCGTCTCGCCCAGAAAAATGTACCGGCGCAAAAGCACGATCTTCGTTACCCGTTCTCGTCGGCCAGACGGTTGTGCTCTGCCGAAAGGCTTGGACACCTAAACACTCCCGCGCTGCTTTCCCGGCACATTTCTCTAAGCGGAGAGCTAGACGGGCAGTTCGGACCCCATCGAAACAGAAGGAGAATGATTCTACCTGGAGCTGAGGCAAATCCGTGCACAGCACATGCTGCGTGCCAGCACTGTACACGCTGAGGAGCAGCAAAGCTGAGTGCCACCGCTGGGCTTCAGTTCTCTCCAGACGGCAGAAGGCGAAGATTGAAGCCGCAGAGCACGGGGCTTCTGTGTGCTCGGCACCGTCTTTCCAAAGCCCAGGCAAACGCGCCTTCACAAGCCCGCTCAGCCGAGAATACGCTGGCTGGCTCGGGAAGTAAACGCGCAGCCCTTCGACTTCGTCCCACAACCTGGCTAGAAAGCAGTTTCTTACAGCTTCCGTGTTGCAGAGTCCCTGCAGCTTGAGCTCACCCCGAAGGACGCGTCAAAAAAGGAGGCGTTCTTGAAGCCCCCCTTCTCCAAGCACAAACACACTGAGGCTCTGCAGCTTCCTTCTCAGATGGCCATGCCGTCACACTGGTCGCGCTGGCATTACCGTTGCCAGCTTCCAGCAGCTGCTAGCATGCAAAAGGGCTCGAGAAGTAAAAGGCAGTGCTGTGCTGCACCTTCGCCTTCGCACGCGTAAGCCACGTAAGTGCACTGTGTACTTGTCTCCTCTGCTTGCATCTACCGGGATACTTAATTCTCTGCATCTCGGAGCCTAAAGGTAAGAGCAGCTGTTTCCACAGAAGCTGGCTGGTGCTATAGGTAGCAGCACAAGCAGCTGTCTTTGGAGTTCCTTCTGCTGCTGCTAGCGTGACTTTTCCAGGCAAGCGAGTGGCAGCCACGCTTTCCCTGCAGCCCGTAGGATGCGCACACAAGCCATGTGCACGGCAGCTTCGTTCTTCGCTTTTTGTAACGCGTCGCGCTTTCATTGCCCCGGAGGCGAAGAGTCGTCTGCTTCTCGCCCAGAAAGCTCTGCCGGCAGAGGAGCGCACCAGAGCACTGCTTCTGCCGGAACACGCCTGGCCCATACACACAATCCCTCTCAGCGCTACGTGGCACCACACTCTGCCTCTCCTGTGCTCCGCATCTAAACGGAAAGGCCCTCGGCTACGTCGCGCACAGAGAACTGTGCCAGAACAACGCGCTTCCCGGCGCTGGCCCCTGCGGCTCGGAGAAACTTGGATTTGCACCACATTCCCGGGCAGCCCCCTTTACAAGCTGCACAGCGCCCTCGGATCGCGGTGCTCTTTGCACGGTCCTTGTCAGCTCCAAGTACCCCCCCCGCGCACGTTACAGGCTCATAAAGACCAAGGATGCGAGTAGCCGTCTCGCCCAGAAAAATGTACCGGCGCAAAAGCACGATCTTCGTTACCCGTTCTCGTCGGCCAGACGGTTGTGCTCTGTCGAAAGGCTTGGACACCTAAACACTCCCGCGCTGCTTTCCCGGCACATTTCTCTAAGCGGAGAGCTAGACGGGCAGTTCGGACCCCATCGAAACAGAAGGAGAATGATTCTACCTGGAGCTGAGGCAAATCCGTGCACAGCACATGCTGCGTGCCAGCACTGTACACGCTGAGGAGCAGCAAAGCTGAGTGCCACCGCTGGGCTTCAGTTCTCTCCAGACGGCAGAAGGCGAAGATTGAAGCCGCAGAGCACGGGGCTTCTGTGTGCTCGGCACCGTCTTTCCAAAGCCCAGGCAAACGCGCCTTCACAAGCCCGCTCAGCCGAGAATACGCTGGCTGGCTCGGGAAGTAAACGCGCAGCCCTTCGACTTCGTCCCACAACCTGGCTAGAAAGCAGTTTCTTACAGCTTCCGTGTTGCAGAGTCCCTGCAGCTTGAGCTCACCCCGAAGGACGCGTCAAAAAAGGAGGCGTTCTTGAAGCCCCCCTTCTCCAAGCACAAACACACTGAGGCTCTGCAGCTTCCTTCTCAGATGGCCATGCCGTCACACTGGTCGCGCTGGCATTACCGTTGCCAGCTTCCAGCAGCTGCTAGCATGCAAAAGGGCTCGAGAAGTAAAAGGCAGTGCTGTGCTGCACCTTCGCCTTCGCACGCGTAAGCCACGTAAGTGCACTGTGTACTTGTCTCCTCTGCTTGCATCTACCGGGATACTTAATTCTCTGCATCTCGGAGCCTAAAGGTAAGAGCAGCTGTTTCCACAGAAGCTGGCTGGTGCTATAGGTAGCAGCACAAGCAGCTGTCTTTGGAGTTCCTTCTGCTGCTGCTAGCGTGACTTTTCCAGGCAAGCGAGTGGCAGCCACGCTTCCCCTGCAGCCCGTAGGATGCGCACACAAGCCATGTGCACGGCAGCTTCGTTCTTCGCTTTTTGTAACGCGTCGCGCTTTCATTGCCCCGGAGGCGAAGAGTCGTCTGCTTCTCGCCCAGAAAGCTCTGCCGGCAGAGGGGCGCACCAGAGCACTGCTTCTGCCGGAACACGCCTGGCCCATACACACAATCCCTCTCAGCGCTACGTGGCACCACACTCTGCCTCTCCTGTGCTCCGCATCTAAACGGAAAGGCCCTCGGCTACGTCGCGCACAGAGAACTGTGCCAGAACAACGCGCTTCCCGGCGCTGGCCCCTGCGGCTCGGAGAAACTTGGATTTGCACCACATTCCCGGGCAGCCCCCTTTACAAGCTGCACAGCGCCCTCGGATCGCGGTGCTCTTTGCACGGTCCTTGTCAGCTCCAAGTACCCCCCCCCGCGCACGTTACAGGCTCATAAAGACCAAGGATGCGAGTAGCCGTCTCGCCCAGAAAAATGTACCGGCGCAAAAGCACGATCTTCGTTACCCGTTCTCGTCGGCCAGACGGTTGTGCTCTGTCGAAAGGCTTGGACACCTAAACACTCCCGCGCTGCTTTCCCGGCACATTTCTCTAAGCGGAGAGCTAGACGGGCAGTTCGGACCCCATCGAAACAGAAGGAGAATGATTCTACCTGGAGCTGAGGCAAATCCGTGCACAGCACATGCTGCGTGCCAGCACTGTACACGCTGAGGAGCAGCAAAGCTGAGTGCCACCGCTGGGCTTCAGTTCTCTCCAGACGGCAGAAGGCGAAGATTGAAGCCGCAGAGCACGGGGCTTCTGTGTGCTCGGCACCGTCTTTCCAAAGCCCAGGCAAACGCGCCTTCACAAGCCCGCTCAGCCGAGAATACGCTGGCTGGCTCGGGAAGTAAACGCGCAGCCCTTCGACTTCGTCCCACAACCTGGCTAGAAAGCAGTTTCTTACAGCTTCCGTGTTGCAGAGTCCCTGCAGCTTGAGCTCACCCCGAAGGACGCGTCAAAAAAGGAGGCGTTCTTGAAGCCCCCCTTCTCCAAGCACAAACACACTGAGGCTCTGCAGCTTCCTTCTCAGATGGCCATGCCGTCACACTGGTCGCGCTGGCATTACCGTTGCCAGCTTCCAGCAGCTGCTAGCATGCAAAAGGGCTCGAGAAGTAAAAGGCAGTGCTGTGCTGCACCTTCGCCTTCGCACGCGTAAGCCACGTAAGTGCACTGTGTACTTGTCTCCTCTGCTTGCATCTACCGGGATACTTAATTCTCTGCATCTCGGAGCCTAAAGGTAAGAGCAGCTGTTTCCACAGAAGCTGGCTGGTGCTATAGGTAGCAGCACAAGCAGCTGTCTTTGGAGTTCCTTCTGCTGCTGCTAGCGTGACTTTTCCAGGCAAGCGAGTGGCAGCCACGCTTCCCCTGCAGCCCGTAGGATGCGCACACAAGCCATGTGCACGGCAGCTTCGTTCTTCGCTTTTTGTAACGCGTCGCGCTTTCATTGCCCCGGAGGCGAAGAGTCGTCTGCTTCTCGCCCAGAAAGCTCTGCCGGCAGAGGGGCGCACCAGAGCACTGCTTCTGCCGGAACACGCCTGGCCCATACACACAATCCCTCTCAGCGCTACGTGGCACCACACTCTGCCTCTCCTGTGCTCCGCATCTAAACGGAAAGGCCCTCGGCTACGTCGCGCACAGAGAACTGTGCCAGAACAACGCGCTTCCCGGCGCTGGCCCCTGCGGCTCGGAGAAACTTGGATTTGCACCACATTCCCGGGCAGCCCCCTTTACAAGCTGCACAGCGCCCTCGGATCGCGGTGCTCTTTGCACGGTCCTTGTCAGCTCCAAGTACCCCCCCCGCGCACGTTACAGGCTCATAAAGACCAAGGATGCGAGTAGCCGTCTCGCCCAGAAAAATGTACCGGCGCAAAAGCACGATCTTCGTTACCCGTTCTCGTCGGCCAGACGGTTGTGCTCTGTCGAAAGGCTTGGACACCTAAACACTCCCGCGCTGCTTTCCCGGCACATTTCTCTAAGCGGAGAGCTAGACGGGCAGTTCGGACCCTATCGAAACAGAAGGAGAATGATTCTACCTGGAGCTGAGGCAAATCCGTGCACAGCACATGCTGCGTGCCAGCACTGTACACGCTGAGGAGCAGCAAAGCTGAGTGCCACCGCTGGGCTTCAGTTCTCTCCAGACGGCAGAAGGCGAAGATTGAAGCCGCAGAGCACGGGGCTTCTGTGTGCTCGGCACCGTCTTTCCAAAGCCCAGGCAAACGCGCCTTCACAAGCCCGCTCAGCCGAGAATACGCTGGCTGGCTCGGGAAGTAAACGCGCAGCCCTTCGACTTCGTCCCACAACCTGGCTAGAAAGCAGTTTCTTACAGCTTCCGTGTTGCAGAGTCCCTGCAGCTTGAGCTCCCCCCGAGGGACGCGTCAAAAAAGGAGGCGTTCTTGAAGCCCCCCTTCTCCAAGCACAAACACACTGAGGCTCTGCAGCTTCCTTCTCAGATGGCCATGCCGTCACACTGGTCGCGCTGGCATTACCGTTGCCAGCTTCCAGCAGCTGCTAGCATGCAAAAGGGCTCGAGAAGTAAAAGGCAGTGCTGTGCTGCACCTTCGCCTTCGCACGCGTAAGCCACGTAAGTGCACTGTGTACTTGTCTCCTCTGCTTGCATCTACCGGGATACTTAATTCTCTGCATCTCGGAGCCTAAAGGTAAGAGCAGCTGTTTCCACAGAAGCTGGCTGGTGCTATAGGTAGCAGCACAAGCAGCTGTCTTTGGAGTTCCTTCTGCTGCTGCTAGCGTGACTTTTCCAGGCAAGCGAGTGGCAGCCACGCTTTCCCTGCAGCCCGTAGGATGCGCACACAAGCCATGTGCACGGCAGCTTCGTTCTTCGCTTTTTGTAACGCGTCGCGCTTTCATTGCCCCGGAGGCGAAGAGTCGTCTGCTTCTCGCCCAGAAAGCTCTGCCGGCAGAGGGGCGCACCAGAGCACTGCTTCTGCCGGAACACGCCTGGCCCATACACACAATCCCTCTCAGCGCTACGTGGCACCACACTCTGCCTCTCCTGTGCTCCGCATCTAAACGGAAAGGCCCTCGGCTACGTCGCGCACAGAGAACTGTGCCAGAACAACGCGCTTCCCGGCGCTGGCCCCTGCGGCTCGGAGAAACTTGGATTTGCACCACATTCCCGGGCAGCCCCCTTTACAAGCTGCACAGCGCCCTCGGATCGCGGTGCTCTTTGCACGGTCCTTGTCAGCTCCAAGTACCCCCCCGCGCACGTTACAGGCTCATAAAGACCAAGGATGCGAGTAGCCGTCTCGCCCAGAAAAATGTACCGGCGCAAAAGCACGATCTTCGTTACCCGTTCTCGTCGGCCAGACGGTTGTGCTCTGCCGAAAGGCTTGGACACCTAAACACTCCCGCGCTGCTTTCCCGGCACATTTCTCTAAGCGGAGAGCTAGACGGGCAGTTCGGACCCCATCGAAACAGAAGGAGAATGATTCTACCTGGAGCTGAGGCAAATCCGTGCACAGCACATGCTGCGTGCCAGCACTGTACACGCTGAGGAGCAGCAAAGCTGAGTGCCACCGCTGGGCTTCAGTTCTCTCCAGACGGCAGAAGGCGAAGATTGAAGCCGCAGAGCACGGGGCTTCTGTGTGCTCGGCACCGTCTTTCCAAAGCCCAGGCAAACGCGCCTTCACAAGCCCGCTCAGCCGAGAATACGCTGGCTGGCTCGGGAAGTAAACGCGCAGCCCTTCGACTTCGTCCCACAACCTGGCTAGAAAGCAGTTTCTTACAGCTTCCGTGTTGCAGAGTCCCTGCAGCTTGAGCTCACCCCGAAGGACGCGTCAAAAAAGGAGGCGTTCTTGAAGCCCCCCTTCTCCAAGCACAAACACACGGAGGCTCTGCAGCTTCCTTCTCAGATGGCCATGCCGTCACACTGGTCGCGCTGGCATTACCGTTGCCAGCTTCCAGCAGCTGCTAGCATGCAAAAGGGCTCGAGAAGTAAAAGGCAGTGCTGTGCTGCACCTTCGCCTTCGCACGCGTAAGCCACGTAAGTGCACTGTGTACTTGTCTCCTCTGCTTGCATCTACCGGGATACTTAATTCTCTGCATCTCGGAGCCTAAAGGTAAGAGCAGCTGTTTCCACAGAAGCTGGCTGGTGCTATAGGTAGCAGCACAAGCAGCTGTCTTTGGAGTTCCTTCTGCTGCTGCTAGCGTGACTTTTCCAGGCAAGCGAGTGGCAGCCACGCTTTCCCTGCAGCCCGTAGGATGCGCACACAAGCCATGTGCACGGCAGCTTCGTTCTTCGCTTTTTGTAACGCGTCGCGCTTTCATTGCCCCGGAGGCGAAGAGTCGTCTGCTTCTCGCCCAGAAAGCTCTGCCGGCAGAGGAGCGCACCAGAGCACTGCTTCTGCCGGAACACGCCTGGCCCATACACACAATCCCTCTCAGCGCTACGTGGCACCACACTCTGCCTCTCCTGTGCTCCGCATCTAAACGGAAAGGCCCTCGGCTACGTCGCGCACAGAGAACTGTGCCAGAACAACGCGCTTCCCGGCGCTGGCCCCTGCGGCTCGGAGAAACTTGGATTTGCACCACATTCCCGGGCAGCCCCCTTTACAAGCTGCACAGCGCCCTCGGATCGCGGTGCTCTTTGCACGGTCCTTGTCAGCTCCAAGTACCCCCCCCCGCGCACGTTACAGGCTCATAAAGACCAAGGATGCGAGTAGCCGTCTCGCCCAGAAAAATGTACCGGCGCAAAAGCACGATCTTCGTTACCCGTTCTCGTCGGCCAGACGGTTGTGCTCTGCCGAAAGGCTTGGACACCTAAACACTCCCGCGCTGCTTTCCCGGCACATTTCTCTAAGCGGAGAGCTAGACGGGCAGTTCGGACCCCATCGAAACAGAAGGAGAATGATTCTACCTGGAGCTGAGGCAAATCCGTGCACAGCACATGCTGCGTGCCAGCACTGTACACGCTGAGGAGCAGCAAAGCTGAGTGCCACCGCTGGGCTTCAGTTCTCTCCAGACGGCAGAAGGCGAAGATTGAAGCCGCAGAGCACGGGGCTTCTGTGTGCTCGGCACCGTCTTTCCAAAGCCCAGGCAAACGCGCCTTCACAAGCCCGCTCAGCCGAGAATACGCTGGCTGGCTCGGGAAGTAAACGCGCAGCCCTTCGACTTCGTCCCACAACCTGGCTAGAAAGCAGTTTCTTACAGCTTCCGTGTTGCAGAGTCCCTGCAGCTTGAGCTCACCCCGAAGGACGCGTCAAAAAAGGAGGCGTTCTTGAAGCCCCCCTTCTCCAAGCACAAACACACTGAGGCTCTGCAGCTTCCTTCTCAGATGGCCATGCCGTCACACTGGTCGCGCTGGCATTACCGTTGCCAGCTTCCAGCAGCTGCTAGCATGCAAAAGGGCTCGAGAAGTAAAAGGCAGTGCTGTGCTGCACCTTCGCCTTCGCACGCGTAAGCCACGTAAGTGCACTGTGTACTTGTCTCCTCTGCTTGCATCTACCGGGATACTTAATTCTCTGCATCTCGGAGCCTAAAGGTAAGAGCAGCTGTTTCCACAGAAGCTGGCTGGTGCTATAGGTAGCAGCACAAGCAGCTGTCTTTGGAGTTCCTTCTGCTGCTGCTAGCGTGACTTTTCCAGGCAAGCGAGTGGCAGCCACGCTTTCCCTGCAGCCCGTAGGATGCGCACACAAGCCATGTGCACGGCAGCTTCGTTCTTCGCTTTTTGTAACGCGTCGCGCTTTCATTGCCCCGGAGGCGAAGAGTCGTCTGCTTCTCGCCCAGAAAGCTCTGCCGGCAGAGGAGCGCACCAGAGCACTGCTTCTGCCGGAACACGCCTGGCCCATACACACAATCCCTCTCAGCGCTACGTGGCACCACACTCTGCCTCTCCTGTGCTCCGCATCTAAACGGAAAGGCCCTCGGCTACGTCGCGCACAGAGAACTGTGCCAGAACAACGCGCTTCCCGGCGCTGGCCCCTGCGGCTCGGAGAAACTTGGATTTGCACCACATTCCCGGGCAGCCCCCTTTACAAGCTGCACAGCGCCCTCGGATCGCGGTGCTCTTTGCACGGTCCTTGTCAGCTCCAAGTACCCCCCCGCGCACGTTACAGGCTCATAAAGACCAAGGATGCGAGTAGCCGTCTCGCCCAGAAAAATGTACCGGCGCAAAAGCACGATCTTCGTTACCCGTTCTCGTCGGCCAGACGGTTGTGCTCTGTCGAAAGGCTTGGACACCTAAACACTCCCGCGCTGCTTTCCCGGCACATTTCTCTAAGCGGAGAGCTAGACGGGCAGTTCGGACCCCATCGAAACAGAAGGAGAATGATTCTACCTGGAGCTGAGGCAAATCCGTGCACAGCACATGCTGCGTGCCAGCACTGTACACGCTGAGGAGCAGCAAAGCTGAGTGCCACCGCTGGGCTTCAGTTCTCTCCAGACGGCAGAAGGCGAAGATTGAAGCCGCAGAGCACGGGGCTTCTGTGTGCTCGGCACCGTCTTTCCAAAGCCCAGGCAAACGCGCCTTCACAAGCCCGCTCAGCCGAGAATACGCTGGCTGGCTCGGGAAGTAAACGCGCAGCCCTTCGACTTCGTCCCACAACCTGGCTAGAAAGCAGTTTCTTACAGCTTCCGTGTTGCAGAGTCCCTGCAGCTTGAGCTCCCCCCGAAGGACGCGTCAAAAAAGGAGGTGTTCTTGAAGCCCCCCTTCTCCAAGCACAAACACACTGAGGCTCTGCAGCTTCCTTCTCAGATGGCCATGCCGTCACACTGGTCGCGCTGGCATTACCGTTGCCAGCTTCCAGCAGCTGCTAGCATGCAAAAGGGCTCGAGAAGTAAAAGGCAGTGCTGTGCTGCACCTTCGCCTTCGCACGCGTAAGCCACGTAAGTGCACTGTGTACTTGTCTCCTCTGCTTGCATCTACCGGGATACTTAATTCTCTGCATCTCGGAGCCTAAAGGTAAGAGCAGCTGTTTCCACAGAAGCTGGCTGGTGCTATAGGTAGCAGCACAAGCAGCTGTCTTTGGAGTTCCTTCTGCTGCTGCTAGCGTGACTTTTCCAGGCAAGCGAGTGGCAGCCACGCTTTCCCTGCAGCCCGTAGGATGCGCACACAAGCCATGTGCACGGCAGCTTTGTTCTTCGCTTTTTGTAACGCGTCGCGCTTTCATTGCCCCGGAGGCGAAGAGTCGTCTGCTTCTCGCCCAGAAAGCTCTGCCGGCAGAGGAGCGCACCAGAGCACTGCTTCTGCCGGAACACGCCTGGCCCATACACACAATCCCTCTCAGCGCTACGTGGCACCACACTCTGCCTCTCCTGTGCTCCGCATCTAAACGGAAAGGCCCTCGGCTACGTCGCGCACAGAGAACTGTGCCAGAACAACGCGCTTCCCGGCGCTGGCCCCTGCGGCTCGGAGAAACTTGGATTTGCACCACATTCCCGGGCAGCCCCCTTTACAAGCTGCACAGCGCCCTCGGATCGCGGTGCTCTTTGCACGGTCCTTGTCAGCTCCAAGTACCCCCCCCGCGCACGTTACAGGCTCATAAAGACCAAGGATGCGAGTAGCCGTCTCGCCCAGAAAAATGTACCGGCGCAAAAGCACGATCTTCGTTACCCGTTCTCGTCGGCCAGACGGTTGTGCTCTGTCGAAAGGCTTGGACACCTAAACACTCCCGCGCTGCTTTCCCGGCACATTTCTCTAAGCGGAGAGCTAGACGGGCAGTTCGGACCCCATCGAAACAGAAGGAGAATGATTCTACCTGGAGCTGAGGCAAATCCGTGCACAGCACATGCTGCGTGCCAGCACTGTACACGCTGAGGAGCAGCAAAGCTGAGTGCCACCGCTGGGCTTCAGTTCTCTCCAGACGGCAGAAGGCGAAGATTGAAGCCGCAGAGCACGGGGCTTCTGTGTGCTCGGCACCGTCTTTCCAAAGCCCAGGCAAACGCGCCTTCACAAGCCCGCTCAGCCGAGAATACGCTGGCTGGCTCGGGAAGTAAACGCGCAGCCCTTCGACTTCGTCCCACAACCTGGCTAGAAAGCAGTTTCTTACAGCTTCCGTGTTGCAGAGTCCCTGCAGCTTGAGCTCCCCCCGAAGGACGCGTCAAAAAAGGAGGCGTTCTTGAAGCCCCCCTTCTCCAAGCACAAACACACTGAGGCTCTGCAGCTTCCTTCTCAGATGGCCATGCCGTCACACTGGTCGCGCTGGCATTACCGTTGCCAGCTTCCAGCAGCTGCTAGCATGCAAAAGGGCTCGAGAAGTAAAAGGCAGTGCTGTGCTGCACCTTCGCCTTCGCACGCGTAAGCCACGTAAGTGCACTGTGTACTTGTCTCCTCTGCTTGCATCTACCGGGATACTTAATTCTCTGCATCTCGGAGCCTAAAGGTAAGAGCAGCTGTTTCCACAGAAGCTGGCTGGTGCTATAGGTAGCAGCACAAGCAGCTGTCTTTGGAGTTCCTTCTGCTGCTGCTAGCGTGACTTTTCCAGGCAAGCGAGTGGCAGCCACGCTTCCCCTGCAGCCCGTAGGATGCGCACACAAGCCATGTGCACGGCAGCTTCGTTCTTCGCTTTTTGTAACGCGTCGCGCTTTCATTGCCCCGGAGGCGAAGAGTCGTCTGCTTCTCGCCCAGAAAGCTCTGCCGGCAGAGGGGCGCACCAGAGCACTGCTTCTGCCGGAACACGCCTGGCCCATACACACAATCCCTCTCAGCGCTACGTGGCACCACACTCTGCCTCTCCTGTGCTCCGCATCTAAACGGAAAGGCCCTCGGCTACGTCGCGCACAGAGAACTGTGCCAGAACAACGCGCTTCCCGGCGCTGGCCCCTGCGGCTCGGAGAAACTTGGATTTGCACCACATTCCCGGGCAGCCCCCTTTACAAGCTGCACAGCGCCCTCGGATCGCGGTGCTCTTTGCACGGTCCTTGTCAGCTCCAAGTACCCCCCCCCGCGCACGTTACAGGCTCATAAAGACCAAGGATGCGAGTAGCCGTCTCGCCCAGAAAAATGTACCGGCGCAAAAGCACGATCTTCGTTACCCGTTCTCGTCGGCCAGACGGTTGTGCTCTGTCGAAAGGCTTGGACACCTAAACACTCCCGCGCTGCTTTCCCGGCACATTTCTCTAAGCGGAGAGCTAGACGGGCAGTTCGGACCCCATCGAAACAGAAGGAGAATGATTCTACCTGGAGCTGAGGCAAATCCGTGCACAGCACATGCTGCGTGCCAGCACTGTACACGCTGAGGAGCAGCAAAGCTGAGTGCCACCGCTGGGCTTCAGTTCTCTCCAGACGGCAGAAGGCGAAGATTGAAGCCGCAGAGCACGGGGCTTCTGTGTGCTCGGCACCGTCTTTCCAAAGCCCAGGCAAACGCGCCTTCACAAGCCCGCTCAGCCGAGAATACGCTGGCTGGCTCGGGAAGTAAACGCGCAGCCCTTCGACTTCGTCCCACAACCTGGCTAGAAAGCAGTTTCTTACAGCTTCCGTGTTGCAGAGTCCCTGCAGCTTGAGCTCACCCCGAAGGACGCGTCAAAAAAGGAGGCGTTCTTGAAGCCCCCCTTCTCCAAGCACAAACACACTGAGGCTCTGCAGCTTCCTTCTCAGATGGCCATGCCGTCACACTGGTCGCGCTGGCATTACCGTTGCCAGCTTCCAGCAGCTGCTAGCATGCAAAAGGGCTCGAGAAGTAAAAGGCAGTGCTGTGCTGCACCTTCGCCTTCGCACGCGTAAGCCACGTAAGTGCACTGTGTACTTGTCTCCTCTGCTTGCATCTACCGGGATACTTAATTCTCTGCATCTCGGAGCCTAAAGGTAAGAGCAGCTGTTTCCACAGAAGCTGGCTGGTGCTATAGGTAGCAGCACAAGCAGCTGTCTTTGGAGTTCCTTCTGCTGCTGCTAGCGTGACTTTTCCAGGCAAGCGAGTGGCAGCCACGCTTCCCCTGCAGCCCGTAGGATGCGCACACAAGCCATGTGCACGGCAGCTTCGTTCTTCGCTTTTTGTAACGCGTCGCGCTTTCATTGCCCCGGAGGCGAAGAGTCGTCTGCTTCTCGCCCAGAAAGCTCTGCCGGCAGAGGGGCGCACCAGAGCACTGCTTCTGCCGGAACACGCCTGGCCCATACACACAATCCCTCTCAGCGCTACGTGGCACCACACTCTGCCTCTCCTGTGCTCCGCATCTAAACGGAAAGGCCCTCGGCTACGTCGCGCACAGAGAACTGTGCCAGAACAACGCGCTTCCCGGCGCTGGCCCCTGCGGCTCGGAGAAACTTGGATTTGCACCACATTCCCGGGCAGCCCCCTTTACAAGCTGCACAGCGCCCTCGGATCGCGGTGCTCTTTGCACGGTCCTTGTCAGCTCCAAGTACCCCCCCGCGCACGTTACAGGCTCATAAAGACCAAGGATGCGAGTAGCCGTCTCGCCCAGAAAAATGTACCGGCGCAAAAGCACGATCTTCGTTACCCGTTCTCGTCGGCCAGACGGTTGTGCTCTGTCGAAAGGCTTGGACACCTAAACACTCCCGCGCTGCTTTCCCGGCACATTTCTCTAAGCGGAGAGCTAGACGGGCAGTTCGGACCCCATCGAAACAGAAGGAGAATGATTCTACCTGGAGCTGAGGCAAATCCGTGCACAGCACATGCTGCGTGCCAGCACTGTACACGCTGAGGAGCAGCAAAGCTGAGTGCCACCGCTGGGCTTCAGTTCTCTCCAGACGGCAGAAGGCGAAGATTGAAGCCGCAGAGCACGGGGCTTCTGTGTGCTCGGCACCGTCTTTCCAAAGCCCAGGCAAACGCGCCTTCACAAGCCCGCTCAGCCGAGAATACGCTGGCTGGCTCGGGAAGTAAACGCGCAGCCCTTCGACTTCGTCCCACAACCTGGCTAGAAAGCAGTTTCTTACAGCTTCCGTGTTGCAGAGTCCCTGCAGCTTGAGCTCACCCCGAAGGACGCGTCAAAAAAGGAGGCGTTCTTGAAGCCCCCCTTCTCCAAGCACAAACACACTGAGGCTCTGCAGCTTCCTTCTCAGATGGCCATGCCGTCACACTGGTCGCGCTGGCATTACCGTTGCCAGCTTCCAGCAGCTGCTAGCATGCAAAAGGGCTCGAGAAGTAAAAGGCAGTGCTGTGCTGCACCTTCGCCTTCGCACGCGTAAGCCACGTAAGTGCACTGTGTACTTGTCTCCTCTGCTTGCATCTACCGGGATACTTAATTCTCTGCATCTCGGAGCCTAAAGGTAAGAGCAGCTGTTTCCACAGAAGCTGGCTGGTGCTATAGGTAGCAGCACAAGCAGCTGTCTTTGGAGTTCCTTCTGCTGCTGCTAGCGTGACTTTTCCAGGCAAGCGAGTGGCAGCCACGCTTTCCCTGCAGCCCGTAGGATGCGCACACAAGCCATGTGCACGGCAGCTTCGTTCTTCGCTTTTTGTAACGCGTCGCGCTTTCATTGCCCCGGAGGCGAAGAGTCGTCTGCTTCTCGCCCAGAAAGCTCTGCCGGCAGAGGGGCGCACCAGAGCACTGCTTCTGCCGGAACACGCCTGGCCCATACACACAATCCCTCTCAGCGCTACGTGGCACCACACTCTGCCTCTCCTGTGCTCCGCATCTAAACGGAAAGGCCCTCGGCTACGTCGCGCACAGAGAACTGTGCCAGAACAACGCGCTTCCCGGCGCTGGCCCCTGCGGCTCGGAGAAACTTGGATTTGCACCACATTCCCGGGCAGCCCCCTTTACAAGCTGCACAGCGCCCTCGGATCGCGGTGCTCTTTGCACGGTCCTTGTCAGCTCCAAGTACCCCCCCCGCGCACGTTACAGGCTCATCAAGACCAAGGATGCGAGTAGCCGTCTCGCCCAGAAAAATGTACCGGCGCAAAAGCACGATCTTCGTTACCCGTTCTCGTCGGCCAGACGGTTGTGCTCTGCCGAAAGGCTTGGACACCTAAACACTCCCGCGCTGCTTTCCCGGCACATTTCTCTAAGCGGAGAGCTAGACGGGCAGTTCGGACCCCATCGAAACAGAAGGAGAATGATTCTACCTGGAGCTGAGGCAAATCCGTGCACAGCACATGCTGCGTGCCAGCACTGTACACGCTGAGGAGCAGCAAAGCTGAGTGCCACCGCTGGGCTTCAGTTCTCTCCAGACGGCAGAAGGCGAAGATTGAAGCCGCAGAGCACGGGGCTTCTGTGTGCTCGGCACCGTCTTTCCAAAGCCCAGGCAAACGCGCCTTCACAAGCCCGCTCAGCCGAGAATACGCTGGCTGGCTCGGGAAGTAAACGCGCAGCCCTTCGACTTCGTCCCACAACCTGGCTAGAAAGCAGTTTCTTACAGCTTCCGTGTTGCAGAGTCCCTGCAGCTTGAGCTCCCCCCGAAGGACGCGTCAAAAAAGGAGGTGTTCTTGAAGCCCCCCTTCTCCAAGCACAAACACACTGAGGCTCTGCAGCTTCCTTCTCAGATGGCCATGCCGTCACACTGGTCGCGCTGGCATTACCGTTGCCAGCTTCCAGCAGCTGCTAGCATGCAAAAGGGCTCGAGAAGTAAAAGGCAGTGCTGTGCTGCACCTTCGCCTTCGCACGCGTAAGCCACGTAAGTGCACTGTGTACTTGTCTCCTCTGCTTGCATCTACCGGGATACTTAATTCTCTGCATCTCGGAGCCTAAAGGTAAGAGCAGCTGTTTCCACAGAAGCTGGCTGGTGCTATAGGTAGCAGCACAAGCAGCTGTCTTTGGAGTTCCTTCTGCTGCTGCTAGCGTGACTTTTCCAGGCAAGCGAGTGGCAGCCACGCTTTCCCTGCAGCCCGTAGGATGCGCACACAAGCCATGTGCACGGCAGCTTCGTTCTTCGCTTTTTGTAACGCGTCGCGCTTTCATTGCCCCGGAGGCGAAGAGTCGTCTGCTTCTCGCCCAGAAAGCTCTGCCGGCAGAGGAGCGCACCAGAGCACTGCTTCTGCCGGAACACGCCTGGCCCATACACACAATCCCTCTCAGCGCTACGTGGCACCACACTCTGCCTCTCCTGTGCTCCGCATCTAAACGGAAAGGCCCTCGGCTACGTCGCGCACAGAGAACTGTGCCAGAACAACGCGCTTCCCGGCGCTGGCCCCTGCGGCTCGGAGAAACTTGGATTTGCACCACATTCCCGGGCAGCCCCCTTTACAAGCTGCACAGCGCCCTCGGATCGCGGTGCTCTTTGCACGGTCCTTGTCAGCTCCAAGTACCCCCCCCGCGCACGTTACAGGCTCATAAAGACCAAGGATGCGAGTAGCCGTCTCGCCCAGAAAAATGTACCGGCGCAAAAGCACGATCTTCGTTACCCGTTCTCGTCGGCCAGACGGTTGTGCTCTGTCGAAAGGCTTGGACACCTAAACACTCCCGCGCTGCTTTCCCGGCACATTTCTCTAAGCGGAGAGCTAGACGGGCAGTTCGGACCCCATCGAAACAGAAGGAGAATGATTCTACCTGGAGCTGAGGCAAATCCGTGCACAGCACATGCTGCGTGCCAGCACTGTACACGCTGAGGAGCAGCAAAGCTGAGTGCCACCGCTGGGCTTCAGTTCTCTCCAGACGGCAGAAGGCGAAGATTGAAGCCGCAGAGCACGGGGCTTCTGTGTGCTCGGCACCGTCTTTCCAAAGCCCAGGCAAACGCGCCTTCACAAGCCCGCTCAGCCGAGAATACGCTGGCTGGCTCGGGAAGTAAACGCGCAGCCCTTCGACTTCGTCCCACAACCTGGCTAGAAAGCAGTTTCTTACAGCTTCCGTGTTGCAGAGTCCCTGCAGCTTGAGCTCCCCCCGAAGGACGCGTCAAAAAAGGAGGCGTTCTTGAAGCCCCCCTTCTCCAAGCACAAACACACTGAGGCTCTGCAGCTTCCTTCTCAGATGGCCATGCCGTCACACTGGTCGCGCTGGCATTACCGTTGCCAGCTTCCAGCAGCTGCTAGCATGCAAAAGGGCTCGAGAAGTAAAAGGCAGTGCTGTGCTGCACCTTCGCCTTCGCACGCGTAAGCCACGTAAGTGCACTGTGTACTTGTCTCCTCTGCTTGCATCTACCGGGATACTTAATTCTCTGCATCTCGGAGCCTAAAGGTAAGAGCAGCTGTTTCCACAGAAGCTGGCTGGTGCTATAGGTAGCAGCACAAGCAGCTGTCTTTGGAGTTCCTTCTGCTGCTGCTAGCGTGACTTTTCCAGGCAAGCGAGTGGCAGCCACGCTTCCCCTGCAGCCCGTAGGATGCGCACACAAGCCATGTGCACGGCAGCTTCGTTCTTCGCTTTTTGTAACGCGTCGCGCTTTCATTGCCCCGGAGGCGAAGAGTCGTCTGCTTCTCGCCCAGAAAGCTCTGCCGGCAGAGGGGCGCACCAGAGCACTGCTTCTGCCGGAACACGCCTGGCCCATACACACAATCCCTCTCAGCGCTACGTGGCACCACACTCTGCCTCTCCTGTGCTCCGCATCTAAACGGAAAGGCCCTCGGCTACGTCGCGCACAGAGAACTGTGCCAGAACAACGCGCTTCCCGGCGCTGGCCCCTGCGGCTCGGAGAAACTTGGATTTGCACCACATTCCCGGGCAGCCCCCTTTACAAGCTGCACAGCGCCCTCGGATCGCGGTGCTCTTTGCACGGTCCTTGTCAGCTCCAAGTACCCCCCCCCGCGCACGTTACAGGCTCATAAAGACCAAGGATGCGAGTAGCCGTCTCGCCCAGAAAAATGTACCGGCGCAAAAGCACGATCTTCGTTACCCGTTCTCGTCGGCCAGACGGTTGTGCTCTGTCGAAAGGCTTGGACACCTAAACACTCCCGCGCTGCTTTCCCGGCACATTTCTCTAAGCGGAGAGCTAGACGGGCAGTTCGGACCCCATCGAAACAGAAGGAGAATGATTCTACCTGGAGCTGAGGCAAATCCGTGCACAGCACATGCTGCGTGCCAGCACTGTACACGCTGAGGAGCAGCAAAGCTGAGTGCCACCGCTGGGCTTCAGTTCTCTCCAGACGGCAGAAGGCGAAGATTGAAGCCGCAGAGCACGGGGCTTCTGTGTGCTCGGCACCGTCTTTCCAAAGCCCAGGCAAACGCGCCTTCACAAGCCCGCTCAGCCGAGAATACGCTGGCTGGCTCGGGAAGTAAACGCGCAGCCCTTCGACTTCGTCCCACAACCTGGCTAGAAAGCAGTTTCTTACAGCTTCCGTGTTGCAGAGTCCCTGCAGCTTGAGCTCACCCCGAAGGACGCGTCAAAAAAGGAGGCGTTCTTGAAGCCCCCCTTCTCCAAGCACAAACACACTGAGGCTCTGCAGCTTCCTTCTCAGATGGCCATGCCGTCACACTGGTCGCGCTGGCATTACCGTTGCCAGCTTCCAGCAGCTGCTAGCATGCAAAAGGGCTCGAGAAGTAAAAGGCAGTGCTGTGCTGCACCTTCGCCTTCGCACGCGTAAGCCACGTAAGTGCACTGTGTACTTGTCTCCTCTGCTTGCATCTACCGGGATACTTAATTCTCTGCATCTCGGAGCCTAAAGGTAAGAGCAGCTGTTTCCACAGAAGCTGGCTGGTGCTATAGGTAGCAGCACAAGCAGCTGTCTTTGGAGTTCCTTCTGCTGCTGCTAGCGTGACTTTTCCAGGCAAGCGAGTGGCAGCCACGCTTCCCCTGCAGCCCGTAGGATGCGCACACAAGCCATGTGCACGGCAGCTTCGTTCTTCGCTTTTTGTAACGCGTCGCGCTTTCATTGCCCCGGAGGCGAAGAGTCGTCTGCTTCTCGCCCAGAAAGCTCTGCCGGCAGAGGGGCGCACCAGAGCACTGCTTCTGCCGGAACACGCCTGGCCCATACACACAATCCCTCTCAGCGCTACGTGGCACCACACTCTGCCTCTCCTGTGCTCCGCATCTAAACGGAAAGGCCCTCGGCTACGTCGCGCACAGAGAACTGTGCCAGAACAACGCGCTTCCCGGCGCTGGCCCCTGCGGCTCGGAGAAACTTGGATTTGCACCACATTCCCGGGCAGCCCCCTTTACAAGCTGCACAGCGCCCTCGGATCGCGGTGCTCTTTGCACGGTCCTTGTCAGCTCCAAGTACCCCCCCGCGCACGTTACAGGCTCATAAAGACCAAGGATGCGAGTAGCCGTCTCGCCCAGAAAAATGTACCGGCGCAAAAGCACGATCTTCGTTACCCGTTCTCGTCGGCCAGACGGTTGTGCTCTGTCGAAAGGCTTGGACACCTAAACACTCCCGCGCTGCTTTCCCGGCACATTTCTCTAAGCGGAGAGCTAGACGGGCAGTTCGGACCCCATCGAAACAGAAGGAGAATGATTCTACCTGGAGCTGAGGCAAATCCGTGCACAGCACATGCTGCGTGCCAGCACTGTACACGCTGAGGAGCAGCAAAGCTGAGTGCCACCGCTGGGCTTCAGTTCTCTCCAGACGGCAGAAGGCGAAGATTGAAGCCGCAGAGCACGGGGCTTCTGTGTGCTCGGCACCGTCTTTCCAAAGCCCAGGCAAACGCGCCTTCACAAGCCCGCTCAGCCGAGAATACGCTGGCTGGCTCGGGAAGTAAACGCGCAGCCCTTCGACTTCGTCCCACAACCTGGCTAGAAAGCAGTTTCTTACAGCTTCCGTGTTGCAGAGTCCCTGCAGCTTGAGCTCACCCCGAAGGACGCGTCAAAAAAGGAGGCGTTCTTGAAGCCCCCCTTCTCCAAGCACAAACACACTGAGGCTCTGCAGCTTCCTTCTCAGATGGCCATGCCGTCACACTGGTCGCGCTGGCATTACCGTTGCCAGCTTCCAGCAGCTGCTAGCATGCAAAAGGGCTCGAGAAGTAAAAGGCAGTGCTGTGCTGCACCTTCGCCTTCGCACGCGTAAGCCACGTAAGTGCACTGTGTACTTGTCTCCTCTGCTTGCATCTACCGGGATACTTAATTCTCTGCATCTCGGAGCCTAAAGGTAAGAGCAGCTGTTTCCACAGAAGCTGGCTGGTGCTATAGGTAGCAGCACAAGCAGCTGTCTTTGGAGTTCCTTCTGCTGCTGCTAGCGTGACTTTTCCAGGCAAGCGAGTGGCAGCCACGCTTTCCCTGCAGCCCGTAGGATGCGCACACAAGCCATGTGCACGGCAGCTTCGTTCTTCGCTTTTTGTAACGCGTCGCGCTTTCATTGCCCCGGAGGCGAAGAGTCGTCTGCTTCTCGCCCAGAAAGCTCTGCCGGCAGAGGAGCGCACCAGAGCACTGCTTCTGCCGGAACACGCCTGGCCCATACACACAATCCCTCTCAGCGCTACGTGGCACCACACTCTGCCTCTCCTGTGCTCCGCATCTAAACGGAAAGGCCCTCGGCTACGTCGCGCACAGAGAACTGTGCCAGAACAACGCGCTTCCCGGCGCTGGCCCCTGCGGCTCGGAGAAACTTGGATTTGCACCACATTCCCGGGCAGCCCCCTTTACAAGCTGCACAGCGCCCTCGGATCGCGGTGCTCTTTGCACGGTCCTTGTCAGCTCCAAGTACCCCCCCCGCGCACGTTACAGGCTCATAAAGACCAAGGATGCGAGTAGCCGTCTCGCCCAGAAAAATGTACCGGCGCAAAAGCACGATCTTCGTTACCCGTTCTCGTCGGCCAGACGGTTGTGCTCTGTCGAAAGGCTTGGACACCTAAACACTCCCGCGCTGCTTTCCCGGCACATTTCTCTAAGCGGAGAGCTAGACGGGCAGTTCGGACCCCATCGAAACAGAAGGAGAATGATTCTACCTGGAGCTGAGGCAAATCCGTGCACAGCACATGCTGCGTGCCAGCACTGTACACGCTGAGGAGCAGCAAAGCTGAGTGCCACCGCTGGGCTTCAGTTCTCTCCAGACGGCAGAAGGCGAAGATTGAAGCCGCAGAGCACGGGGCTTCTGTGTGCTCGGCACCGTCTTTCCAAAGCCCAGGCAAACGCGCCTTCACAAGCCCGCTCAGCCGAGAATACGCTGGCTGGCTCGGGAAGTAAACGCGCAGCCCTTCGACTTCGTCCCACAACCTGGCTAGAAAGCAGTTTCTTACAGCTTCCGTGTTGCAGAGTCCCTGCAGCTTGAGCTCACCCCGAAGGACGCGTCAAAAAAGGAGGCGTTCTTGAAGCCCCCCTTCTCCAAGCACAAACACACTGAGGCTCTGCAGCTTCCTTCTCAGATGGCCATGCCGTCACACTGGTCGCGCTGGCATTACCGTTGCCAGCTTCCAGCAGCTGCTAGCATGCAAAAGGGCTCGAGAAGTAAAAGGCAGTGCTGTGCTGCACCTTCGCCTTCGCACGCGTAAGCCACGTAAGTGCATTGTGTACTTGTCTCCTCTGCTTGCATCTACCGGGATACTTAATTCTCTGCATCTCGGAGCCTAAAGGTAAGAGCAGCTGTTTCCACAGAAGCTGGCTGGTGCTATAGGTAGCAGCACAAGCAGCTGTCTTTGGAGTTCCTTCTGCTGCTGCTAGCGTGACTTTTCCAGGCAAGCGAGTGGCAGCCACGCTTCCCCTGCAGCCCGTAGGATGCGCACACAAGCCATGTGCACGGCAGCTTCGTTCTTCGCTTTTTGTAACGCGTCGCGCTTTCATTGCCCCGGAGGCGAAGAGTCGTCTGCTTCTCGCCCAGAAAGCTCTGCCGGCAGAGGGGCGCACCAGAGCACTGCTTCTGCCGGAACACGCCTGGCCCATACACACAATCCCTCTCAGCGCTACGTGGCACCACACTCTGCCTCTCCTGTGCTCCGCATCTAAACGGAAAGGCCCTCGGCTACGTCGCGCACAGAGAACTGTGCCAGAACAACGCGCTTCCCGGCGCTGGCCCCTGCGGCTCGGAGAAACTTGGATTTGCACCACATTCCCGGGCAGCCCCCTTTACAAGCTGCACAGCGCCCTCGGATCGCGGTGCTCTTTGCACGGTCCTTGTCAGCTCCAAGTACCCCCCCCCGCGCACGTTACAGGCTCATAAAGACCAAGGATGCGAGTAGCCGTCTCGCCCAGAAAAATGTACCGGCGCAAAAGCACGATCTTCGTTACCCGTTCTCGTCGGCCAGACGGTTGTGCTCTGTCGAAAGGCTTGGACACCTAAACACTCCCGCGCTGCTTTCCCGGCACATTTCTCTAAGCGGAGAGCTAGACGGGCAGTTCGGACCCCATCGAAACAGAAGGAGAATGATTCTACCTGGAGCTGAGGCAAATCCGTGCACAGCACATGCTGCGTGCCAGCACTGTACACGCTGAGGAGCAGCAAAGCTGAGTGCCACCGCTGGGCTTCAGTTCTCTCCAGACGGCAGAAGGCGAAGATTGAAGCCGCAGAGCACGGGGCTTCTGTGTGCTCGGCACCGTCTTTCCAAAGCCCAGGCAAACGCGCCTTCACAAGCCCGCTCAGCCGAGAATACGCTGGCTGGCTCGGGAAGTAAACGCGCAGCCCTTCGACTTCGTCCCACAACCTGGCTAGAAAGCAGTTTCTTACAGCTTCCGTGTTGCAGAGTCCCTGCAGCTTGAGCTCACCCCGAAGGACGCGTCAAAAAAGGAGGCGTTCTTGAAGCCCCCCTTCTCCAAGCACAAACACACTGAGGCTCTGCAGCTTCCTTCTCAGATGGCCATGCCGTCACACTGGTCGCGCTGGCATTACCGTTGCCAGCTTCCAGCAGCTGCTAGCATGCAAAAGGGCTCGAGAAGTAAAAGGCAGTGCTGTGCTGCACCTTCGCCTTCGCACGCGTAAGCCACGTAAGTGCACTGTGTACTTGTCTCCTCTGCTTGCATCTACCGGGATACTTAATTCTCTGCATCTCGGAGCCTAAAGGTAAGAGCAGCTGTTTCCACAGAAGCTGGCTGGTGCTATAGGTAGCAGCACAAGCAGCTGTCTTTGGAGTTCCTTCTGCTGCTGCTAGCGTGACTTTTCCAGGCAAGCGAGTGGCAGCCACGCTTCCCCTGCAGCCCGTAGGATGCGCACACAAGCCATGTGCACGGCAGCTTCGTTCTTCGCTTTTTGTAACGCGTCGCGCTTTCATTGCCCCGGAGGCGAAGAGTCGTCTGCTTCTCGCCCAGAAAGCTCTGCCGGCAGAGGGGCGCACCAGAGCACTGCTTCTGCCGGAACACGCCTGGCCCATACACACAATCCCTCTCAGCGCTACGTGGCACCACACTCTGCCTCTCCTGTGCTCCGCATCTAAACGGAAAGGCCCTCGGCTACGTCGCGCACAGAGAACTGTGCCAGAACAACGCGCTTCCCGGCGCTGGCCCCTGCGGCTCGGAGAAACTTGGATTTGCACCACATTCCCGGGCAGCCCCCTTTACAAGCTGCACAGCGCCCTCGGATCGCGGTGCTCTTTGCACGGTCCTTGTCAGCTCCAAGTACCCCCCCGCGCACGTTACAGGCTCATAAAGACCAAGGATGCGAGTAGCCGTCTCGCCCAGAAAAATGTACCGGCGCAAAAGCACGATCTTCGTTACCCGTTCTCGTCGGCCAGACGGTTGTGCTCTGTCGAAAGGCTTGGACACCTAAACACTCCCGCGCTGCTTTCCCGGCACATTTCTCTAAGCGGAGAGCTAGACGGGCAGTTCGGACCCCATCGAAACAGAAGGAGAATGATTCTACCTGGAGCTGAGGCAAATCCGTGCACAGCACATGCTGCGTGCCAGCACTGTACACGCTGAGGAGCAGCAAAGCTGAGTGCCACCGCTGGGCTTCAGTTCTCTCCAGACGGCAGAAGGCGAAGATTGAAGCCGCAGAGCACGGGGCTTCTGTGTGCTCGGCACCGTCTTTCCAAAGCCCAGGCAAACGCGCCTTCACAAGCCCGCTCAGCCGAGAATACGCTGGCTGGCTCGGGAAGTAAACGCGCAGCCCTTCGACTTCGTCCCACAACCTGGCTAGAAAGCAGTTTCTTACAGCTTCCGTGTTGCAGAGTCCCTGCAGCTTGAGCTCACCCCGAAGGACGCGTCAAAAAAGGAGGCGTTCTTGAAGCCCCCCTTCTCCAAGCACAAACACACTGAGGCTCTGCAGCTTCCTTCTCAGATGGCCATGCCGTCACACTGGTCGCGCTGGCATTACCGTTGCCAGCTTCCAGCAGCTGCTAGCATGCAAAAGGGCTCGAGAAGTAAAAGGCAGTGCTGTGCTGCACCTTCGCCTTCGCACGCGTAAGCCACGTAAGTGCACTGTGTACTTGTCTCCTCTGCTTGCATCTACCGGGATACTTAATTCTCTGCATCTCGGAGCCTAAAGGTAAGAGCAGCTGTTTCCACAGAAGCTGGCTGGTGCTATAGGTAGCAGCACAAGCAGCTGTCTTTGGAGTTCCTTCTGCTGCTGCTAGCGTGACTTTTCCAGGCAAGCGAGTGGCAGCCACGCTTTCCCTGCAGCCCGTAGGATGCGCACACAAGCCATGTGCACGGCAGCTTCGTTCTTCGCTTTTTGTAACGCGTCGCGCTTTCATTGCCCCGGAGGCGAAGAGTCGTCTGCTTCTCGCCCAGAAAGCTCTGCCGGCAGAGGAGCGCACCAGAGCACTGCTTCTGCCGGAACACGCCTGGCCCATACACACAATCCCTCTCAGCGCTACGTGGCACCACACTCTGCCTCTCCTGTGCTCCGCATCTAAACGGAAAGGCCCTCGGCTACGTCGCGCACAGAGAACTGTGCCAGAACAACGCGCTTCCCGGCGCTGGCCCCTGCGGCTCGGAGAAACTTGGATTTGCACCACATTCCCGGGCAGCCCCCTTTACAAGCTGCACAGCGCCCTCGGATCGCGGTGCTCTTTGCACGGTCCTTGTCAGCTCCAAGTACCCCCCCCGCGCACGTTACAGGCTCATAAAGACCAAGGATGCGAGTAGCCGTCTCGCCCAGAAAAATGTACCGGCGCAAAAGCACGATCTTCGTTACCCGTTCTCGTCGGCCAGACGGTTGTGCTCTGTCGAAAGGCTTGGACACCTAAACACTCCCGCGCTGCTTTCCCGGCACATTTCTCTAAGCGGAGAGCTAGACGGGCAGTTCGGACCCCATCGAAACAGAAGGAGAATGATTCTACCTGGAGCTGAGGCAAATCCGTGCACAGCACATGCTGCGTGCCAGCACTGTACACGCTGAGGAGCAGCAAAGCTGAGTGCCACCGCTGGGCTTCAGTTCTCTCCAGACGGCAGAAGGCGAAGATTGAAGCCGCAGAGCACGGGGCTTCTGTGTGCTCGGCACCGTCTTTCCAAAGCCCAGGCAAACGCGCCTTCACAAGCCCGCTCAGCCGAGAATACGCTGGCTGGCTCGGGAAGTAAACGCGCAGCCCTTCGACTTCGTCCCACAACCTGGCTAGAAAGCAGTTTCTTACAGCTTCCGTGTTGCAGAGTCCCTGCAGCTTGAGCTCACCCCGAAGGACGCGTCAAAAAAGGAGGCGTTCTTGAAGCCCCCCTTCTCCAAGCACAAACACACTGAGGCTCTGCAGCTTCCTTCTCAGATGGCCATGCCGTCACACTGGTCGCGCTGGCATTACCGTTGCCAGCTTCCAGCAGCTGCTAGCATGCAAAAGGGCTCGAGAAGTAAAAGGCAGTGCTGTGCTGCACCTTCGCCTTCGCACGCGTAAGCCACGTAAGTGCACTGTGTACTTGTCTCCTCTGCTTGCATCTACCGGGATACTTAATTCTCTGCATCTCGGAGCCTAAAGGTAAGAGCAGCTGTTTCCACAGAAGCTGGCTGGTGCTATAGGTAGCAGCACAAGCAGCTGTCTTTGGAGTTCCTTCTGCTGCTGCTAGCGTGACTTTTCCAGGCAAGCGAGTGGCAGCCACGCTTTCCCTGCAGCCCGTAGGATGCGCACACAAGCCATGTGCACGGCAGCTTCGTTCTTCGCTTTTTGTAACGCGTCGCGCTTTCATTGCCCCGGAGGCGAAGAGTCGTCTGCTTCTCGCCCAGAAAGCTCTGCCGGCAGAGGAGCGCACCAGAGCACTGCTTCTGCCGGAACACGCCTGGCCCATACACACAATCCCTCTCAGCGCTACGTGGCACCACACTCTGCCTCTCCTGTGCTCCGCATCTAAACGGAAAGGCCCTCGGCTACGTCGCGCACAGAGAACTGTGCCAGAACAACGCGCTTCCCGGCGCTGGCCCCTGCGGCTCGGAGAAACTTGGATTTGCACCACATTCCCGGGCAGCCCCCTTTACAAGCTGCACAGCGCCCTCGGATCGCGGTGCTCTTTGCACGGTCCTTGTCAGCTCCAAGTACCCCCCCCCGCGCACGTTACAGGCTCATAAAGACCAAGGATGCGAGTAGCCGTCTCGCCCAGAAAAATGTACCGGCGCAAAAGCACGATCTTCGTTACCCGTTCTCGTCGGCCAGACGGTTGTGCTCTGCCGAAAGGCTTGGACACCTAAACACTCCCGCGCTGCTTTCCCGGCACATTTCTCTAAGCGGAGAGCTAGACGGGCAGTTCGGACCCCATCGAAACAGAAGGAGAATGATTCTACCTGGAGCTGAGGCAAATCCGTGCACAGCACATGCTGCGTGCCAGCACTGTACACGCTGAGGAGCAGCAAAGCTGAGTGCCACCGCTGGGCTTCAGTTCTCTCCAGACGGCAGAAGGCGAAGATTGAAGCCGCAGAGCACGGGGCTTCTGTGTGCTCGGCACCGTCTTTCCAAAGCCCAGGCAAACGCGCCTTCACAAGCCCGCTCAGCCGAGAATACGCTGGCTGGCTCGGGAAGTAAACGCGCAGCCCTTCGACTTCGTCCCACAACCTGGCTAGAAAGCAGTTTCTTACAGCTTCCGTGTTGCAGAGTCCCTGCAGCTTGAGCTCACCCCGAAGGACGCGTCAAAAAAGGAGGCGTTCTTGAAGCCCCCCTTCTCCAAGCACAAACACACTGAGGCTCTGCAGCTTCCTTCTCAGATGGCCATGCCGTCACACTGGTCGCGCTGGCATTACCGTTGCCAGCTTCCAGCAGCTGCTAGCATGCAAAAGGGCTCGAGAAGTAAAAGGCAGTGCTGTGCTGCACCTTCGCCTTCGCACGCGTAAGCCACGTAAGTGCACTGTGTACTTGTCTCCTCTGCTTGCATCTACCGGGATACTTAATTCTCTGCATCTCGGAGCCTAAAGGTAAGAGCAGCTGTTTCCACAGAAGCTGGCTGGTGCTATAGGTAGCAGCACAAGCAGCTGTCTTTGGAGTTCCTTCTGCTGCTGCTAGCGTGACTTTTCCAGGCAAGCGAGTGGCAGCCACGCTTTCCCTGCAGCCCGTAGGATGCGCACACAAGCCATGTGCACGGCAGCTTCGTTCTTCGCTTTTTGTAACGCGTCGCGCTTTCATTGCCCCGGAGGCGAAGAGTCGTCTGCTTCTCGCCCAGAAAGCTCTGCCGGCAGAGGAGCGCACCAGAGCACTGCTTCTGCCGGAACACGCCTGGCCCATACACACAATCCCTCTCAGCGCTACGTGGCACCACACTCTGCCTCTCCTGTGCTCCGCATCTAAACGGAAAGGCCCTCGGCTACGTCGCGCACAGAGAACTGTGCCAGAACAACGCGCTTCCCGGCGCTGGCCCCTGCGGCTCGGAGAAACTTGGATTTGCACCACATTCCCGGGCAGCCCCCTTTACAAGCTGCACAGCGCCCTCGGATCGCGGTGCTCTTTGCACGGTCCTTGTCAGCTCCAAGTACCCCCCCCCGCGCACGTTACAGGCTCATAAAGACCAAGGATGCGAGTAGCCGTCTCGCCCAGAAAAATGTACCGGCGCAAAAGCACGATCTTCGTTACCCGTTCTCGTCGGCCAGACGGTTGTGCTCTGCCGAAAGGCTTGGACACCTAAACACTCCCGCGCTGCTTTCCCGGCACATTTCTCTAAGCGGAGAGCTAGACGGGCAGTTCGGACCCCATCGAAACAGAAGGAGAATGATTCTACCTGGAGCTGAGGCAAATCCGTGCACAGCACATGCTGCGTGCCAGCACTGTACACGCTGAGGAGCAGCAAAGCTGAGTGCCACCGCTGGGCTTCAGTTCTCTCCAGACGGCAGAAGGCGAAGATTGAAGCCGCAGAGCACGGGGCTTCTGTGTGCTCGGCACCGTCTTTCCAAAGCCCAGGCAAACGCGCCTTCACAAGCCCGCTCAGCCGAGAATACGCTGGCTGGCTCGGGAAGTAAACGCGCAGCCCTTCGACTTCGTCCCACAACCTGGCTAGAAAGCAGTTTCTTACAGCTTCCGTGTTGCAGAGTCCCTGCAGCTTGAGCTCACCCCGAAGGACGCGTCAAAAAAGGAGGCGTTCTTGAAGCCCCCCTTCTCCAAGCACAAACACACTGAGGCTCTGCAGCTTCCTTCTCAGATGGCCATGCCGTCACACTGGTCGCGCTGGCATTACCGTTGCCAGCTTCCAGCAGCTGCTAGCATGCAAAAGGGCTCGAGAAGTAAAAGGCAGTGCTGTGCTGCACCTTCGCCTTCGCACGCGTAAGCCACGTAAGTGCACTGTGTACTTGTCTCCTCTGCTTGCATCTACCGGGATACTTAATTCTCTGCATCTCGGAGCCTAAAGGTAAGAGCAGCTGTTTCCACAGAAGCTGGCTGGTGCTATAGGTAGCAGCACAAGCAGCTGTCTTTGGAGTTCCTTCTGCTGCTGCTAGCGTGACTTTTCCAGGCAAGCGAGTGGCAGCCACGCTTTCCCTGCAGCCCGTAGGATGCGCACACAAGCCATGTGCACGGCAGCTTCGTTCTTCGCTTTTTGTAACGCGTCGCGCTTTCATTGCCCCGGAGGCGAAGAGTCGTCTGCTTCTCGCCCAGAAAGCTCTGCCGGCAGAGGAGCGCACCAGAGCACTGCTTCTGCCGGAACACGCCTGGCCCATACACACAATCCCTCTCAGCGCTACGTGGCACCACACTCTGCCTCTCCTGTGCTCCGCATCTAAACGGAAAGGCCCTCGGCTACGTCGCGCACAGAGAACTGTGCCAGAACAACGCGCTTCCCGGCGCTGGCCCCTGCGGCTCGGAGAAACTTGGATTTGCACCACATTCCCGGGCAGCCCCCTTTACAAGCTGCACAGCGCCCTCGGATCGCGGTGCTCTTTGCACGGTCCTTGTCAGCTCCAAGTACCCCCCCGCGCACGTTACAGGCTCATAAAGACCAAGGATGCGAGTAGCCGTCTCGCCCAGAAAAATGTACCGGCGCAAAAGCACGATCTTCGTTACCCGTTCTCGTCGGCCAGACGGTTGTGCTCTGCCGAAAGGCTTGGACACCTAAACACTCCCGCGCTGCTTTCCCGGCACATTTCTCTAAGCGGAGAGCTAGACGGGCAGTTCGGACCCCATCGAAACAGAAGGAGAATGATTCTACCTGGAGCTGAGGCAAATCCGTGCACAGCACATGCTGCGTGCCAGCACTGTACACGCTGAGGAGCAGCAAAGCTGAGTGCCACCGCTGGGCTTCAGTTCTCTCCAGACGGCAGAAGGCGAAGATTGAAGCCGCAGAGCACGGGGCTTCTGTGTGCTCGGCACCGTCTTTCCAAAGCCCAGGCAAACGCGCCTTCACAAGCCCGCTCAGCCGAGAATACGCTGGCTGGCTCGGGAAGTAAACGCGCAGCCCTTCGACTTCGTCCCACAACCTGGCTAGAAAGCAGTTTCTTACAGCTTCCGTGTTGCAGAGTCCCTGCAGCTTGAGCTCACCCCGAAGGACGCGTCAAAAAAGGAGGCGTTCTTGAAGCCCCCCTTCTCCAAGCACAAACACACTGAGGCTCTGCAGCTTCCTTCTCAGATGGCCATGCCGTCACACTGGTCGCGCTGGCATTACCGTTGCCAGCTTCCAGCAGCTGCTAGCATGCAAAAGGGCTCGAGAAGTAAAAGGCAGTGCTGTGCTGCACCTTCGCCTTCGCACGCGTAAGCCACGTAAGTGCACTGTGTACTTGTCTCCTCTGCTTGCATCTACCGGGATACTTAATTCTCTGCATCTCGGAGCCTAAAGGTAAGAGCAGCTGTTTCCACAGAAGCTGGCTGGTGCTATAGGTAGCAGCACAAGCAGCTGTCTTTGGAGTTCCTTCTGCTGCTGCTAGCGTGACTTTTCCAGGCAAGCGAGTGGCAGCCACGCTTTCCCTGCAGCCCGTAGGATGCGCACACAAGCCATGTGCACGGCAGCTTCGTTCTTCGCTTTTTGTAACGCGTCGCGCTTTCATTGCCCCGGAGGCGAAGAGTCGTCTGCTTCTCGCCCAGAAAGCTCTGCCGGCAGAGGAGCGCACCAGAGCACTGCTTCTGCCGGAACACGCCTGGCCCATACACACAATCCCTCTCAGCGCTACGTGGCACCACACTCTGCCTCTCCTGTGCTCCGCATCTAAACGGAAAGGCCCTCGGCTACGTCGCGCACAGAGAACTGTGCCAGAACAACGCGCTTCCCGGCGCTGGCCCCTGCGGCTCGGAGAAACTTGGATTTGCACCACATTCCCGGGCAGCCCCCTTTACAAGCTGCACAGCGCCCTCGGATCGCGGTGCTCTTTGCACGGTCCTTGTCAGCTCCAAGTACCCCCCCCGCGCACGTTACAGGCTCATAAAGACCAAGGATGCGAGTAGCCGTCTCGCCCAGAAAAATGTACCGGCGCAAAAGCACGATCTTCGTTACCCGTTCTCGTCGGCCAGACGGTTGTGCTCTGTCGAAAGGCTTGGACACCTAAACACTCCCGCGCTGCTTTCCCGGCACATTTCTCTAAGCGGAGAGCTAGACGGGCAGTTCGGACCCCATCGAAACAGAAGGAGAATGATTCTACCTGGAGCTGAGGCAAATCCGTGCACAGCACATGCTGCGTGCCAGCACTGTACACGCTGAGGAGCAGCAAAGCTGAGTGCCACCGCTGGGCTTCAGTTCTCTCCAGACGGCAGAAGGCGAAGATTGAAGCCGCAGAGCACGGGGCTTCTGTGTGCTCGGCACCGTCTTTCCAAAGCCCAGGCAAACGCGCCTTCACAAGCCCGCTCAGCCGAGAATACGCTGGCTGGCTCGGGAAGTAAACGCGCAGCCCTTCGACTTCGTCCCACAACCTGGCTAGAAAGCAGTTTCTTACAGCTTCCGTGTTGCAGAGTCCCTGCAGCTTGAGCTCACCCCGAAGGACGCGTCAAAAAAGGAGGCGTTCTTGAAGCCCCCCTTCTCCAAGCACAAACACACTGAGGCTCTGCAGCTTCCTTCTCAGATGGCCATGCCGTCACACTGGTCGCGCTGGCATTACCGTTGCCAGCTTCCAGCAGCTGCTAGCATGCAAAAGGGCTCGAGAAGTAAAAGGCAGTGCTGTGCTGCACCTTCGCCTTCGCACGCGTAAGCCACGTAAGTGCACTGTGTACTTGTCTCCTCTGCTTGCATCTACCGGGATACTTAATTCTCTGCATCTCGGAGCCTAAAGGTAAGAGCAGCTGTTTCCACAGAAGCTGGCTGGTGCTATAGGTAGCAGCACAAGCAGCTGTCTTTGGAGTTCCTTCTGCTGCTGCTAGCGTGACTTTTCCAGGCAAGCGAGTGGCAGCCACGCTTTCCCTGCAGCCCGTAGGATGCGCACACAAGCCATGTGCACGGCAGCTTCGTTCTTCGCTTTTTGTAACGCGTCGCGCTTTCATTGCCCCGGAGGCGAAGAGTCGTCTGCTTCTCGCCCAGAAAGCTCTGCCGGCAGAGGAGCGCACCAGAGCACTGCTTCTGCCGGAACACGCCTGGCCCATACACACAATCCCTCTCAGCGCTACGTGGCACCACACTCTGCCTCTCCTGTGCTCCGCATCTAAACGGAAAGGCCCTCGGCTACGTCGCGCACAGAGAACTGTGCCAGAACAACGCGCTTCCCGGCGCTGGCCCCTGCGGCTCGGAGAAACTTGGATTTGCACCACATTCCCGGGCAGCCCCCTTTACAAGCTGCACAGCGCCCTCGGATCGCGGTGCTCTTTGCACGGTCCTTGTCAGCTCCAAGTACCCCCCCCCGCGCACGTTACAGGCTCATAAAGACCAAGGATGCGAGTAGCCGTCTCGCCCAGAAAAATGTACCGGCGCAAAAGCACGATCTTCGTTACCCGTTCTCGTCGGCCAGACGGTTGTGCTCTGCCGAAAGGCTTGGACACCTAAACACTCCCGCGCTGCTTTCCCGGCACATTTCTCTAAGCGGAGAGCTAGACGGGCAGTTCGGACCCCATCGAAACAGAAGGAGAATGATTCTACCTGGAGCTGAGGCAAATCCGTGCACAGCACATGCTGCGTGCCAGCACTGTACACGCTGAGGAGCAGCAAAGCTGAGTGCCACCGCTGGGCTTCAGTTCTCTCCAGACGGCAGAAGGCGAAGATTGAAGCCGCAGAGCACGGGGCTTCTGTGTGCTCGGCACCGTCTTTCCAAAGCCCAGGCAAACGCGCCTTCACAAGCCCGCTCAGCCGAGAATACGCTGGCTGGCTCGGGAAGTAAACGCGCAGCCCTTCGACTTCGTCCCACAACCTGGCTAGAAAGCAGTTTCTTACAGCTTCCGTGTTGCAGAGTCCCTGCAGCTTGAGCTCACCCCGAAGGACGCGTCAAAAAAGGAGGCGTTCTTGAAGCCCCCCTTCTCCAAGCACAAACACACTGAGGCTCTGCAGCTTCCTTCTCAGATGGCCATGCCGTCACACTGGTCGCGCTGGCATTACCGTTGCCAGCTTCCAGCAGCTGCTAGCATGCAAAAGGGCTCGAGAAGTAAAAGGCAGTGCTGTGCTGCACCTTCGCCTTCGCACGCGTAAGCCACGTAAGTGCACTGTGTACTTGTCTCCTCTGCTTGCATCTACCGGGATACTTAATTCTCTGCATCTCGGAGCCTAAAGGTAAGAGCAGCTGTTTCCACAGAAGCTGGCTGGTGCTATAGGTAGCAGCACAAGCAGCTGTCTTTGGAGTTCCTTCTGCTGCTGCTAGCGTGACTTTTCCAGGCAAGCGAGTGGCAGCCACGCTTTCCCTGCAGCCCGTAGGATGCGCACACAAGCCATGTGCACGGCAGCTTCGTTCTTCGCTTTTTGTAACGCGTCGCGCTTTCATTGCCCCGGAGGCGAAGAGTCGTCTGCTTCTCGCCCAGAAAGCTCTGCCGGCAGAGGAGCGCACCAGAGCACTGCTTCTGCCGGAACACGCCTGGCCCATACACACAATCCCTCTCAGCGCTACGTGGCACCACACTCTGCCTCTCCTGTGCTCCGCATCTAAACGGAAAGGCCCTCGGCTACGTCGCGCACAGAGAACTGTGCCAGAACAACGCGCTTCCCGGCGCTGGCCCCTGCGGCTCGGAGAAACTTGGATTTGCACCACATTCCCGGGCAGCCCCCTTTACAAGCTGCACAGCGCCCTCGGATCGCGGTGCTCTTTGCACGGTCCTTGTCAGCTCCAAGTACCCCCCCGCGCACGTTACAGGCTCATAAAGACCAAGGATGCGAGTAGCCGTCTCGCCCAGAAAAATGTACCGGCGCAAAAGCACGATCTTCGTTACCCGTTCTCGTCGGCCAGACGGTTGTGCTCTGTCGAAAGGCTTGGACACCTAAACACTCCCGCGCTGCTTTCCCGGCACATTTCTCTAAGCGGAGAGCTAGACGGGCAGTTCGGACCCCATCGAAACAGAAGGAGAATGATTCTACCTGGAGCTGAGGCAAATCCGTGCACAGCACATGCTGCGTGCCAGCACTGTACACGCTGAGGAGCAGCAAAGCTGAGTGCCACCGCTGGGCTTCAGTTCTCTCCAGACGGCAGAAGGCGAAGATTGAAGCCGCAGAGCACGGGGCTTCTGTGTGCTCGGCACCGTCTTTCCAAAGCCCAGGCAAACGCGCCTTCACAAGCCCGCTCAGCCGAGAATACGCTGGCTGGCTCGGGAAGTAAACGCGCAGCCCTTCGACTTCGTCCCACAACCTGGCTAGAAAGCAGTTTCTTACAGCTTCCGTGTTGCAGAGTCCCTGCAGCTTGAGCTCCCCCCGAAGGACGCGTCAAAAAAGGAGGCGTTCTTGAAGCCCCCCTTCTCCAAGCACAAACACACTGAGGCTCTGCAGCTTCCTTCTCAGATGGCCATGCCGTCACACTGGTCGCGCTGGCATTACCGTTGCCAGCTTCCAGCAGCTGCTAGCATGCAAAAGGGCTCGAGAAGTAAAAGGCAGTGCTGTGCTGCACCTTCGCCTTCGCACGCGTAAGCCACGTAAGTGCACTGTGTACTTGTCTCCTCTGCTTGCATCTACCGGGATACTTAATTCTCTGCATCTCGGAGCCTAAAGGTAAGAGCAGCTGTTTCCACAGAAGCTGGCTGGTGCTATAGGTAGCAGCACAAGCAGCTGTCTTTGGAGTTCCTTCTGCTGCTGCTAGCGTGACTTTTCCAGGCAAGCGAGTGGCAGCCACGCTTTCCCTGCAGCCCGTAGGATGCGCACACAAGCCATGTGCACGGCAGCTTCGTTCTTCGCTTTTTGTAACGCGTCGCGCTTTCATTGCCCCGGAGGCGAAGAGTCGTCTGCTTCTCGCCCAGAAAGCTCTGCCGGCAGAGGAGCGCACTAGAGCACTGCTTCTGCCGGAACACGCCTGGCCCATACACACAATCCCTCTCAGCGCTACGTGGCACCACACTCTGCCTCTCCTGTGCTCCGCATCTAAACGGAAAGGCCCTCGGCTACGTCGCGCACAGAGAACTGTGCCAGAACAACGCGCTTCCCGGCGCTGGCCCCTGCGGCTCGGAGAAACTTGGATTTGCACCACATTCCCGGGCAGCCCCCTTTACAAGCTGCACAGCGCCCTCGGATCGCGGTGCTCTTTGCACGGTCCTTGTCAGCTCCAAGTACCCCCCCCCGCGCACGTTACAGGCTCATAAAGACCAAGGATGCGAGTAGCCGTCTCGCCCAGAAAAATGTACCGGCGCAAAAGCACGATCTTCGTTACCCGTTCTCGTCGGCCAGACGGTTGTGCTCTGCCGAAAGGCTTGGACACCTAAACACTCCCGCGCTGCTTTCCCGGCACATTTCTCTAAGCGGAGAGCTAGACGGGCAGTTCGGACCCCATCGAAACAGAAGGAGAATGATTCTACCTGGAGCTGAGGCAAATCCGTGCACAGCACATGCTGCGTGCCAGCACTGTACACGCTGAGGAGCAGCAAAGCTGAGTGCCACCGCTGGGCTTCAGTTCTCTCCAGACGGCAGAAGGCGAAGATTGAAGCCGCAGAGCACGGGGCTTCTGTGTGCTCGGCACCGTCTTTCCAAAGCCCAGGCAAACGCGCCTTCACAAGCCCGCTCAGCCGAGAATACGCTGGCTGGCTCGGGAAGTAAACGCGCAGCCCTTCGACTTCGTCCCACAACCTGGCTAGAAAGCAGTTTCTTACAGCTTCCGTGTTGCAGAGTCCCTGCAGCTTGAGCTCACCCCGAAGGACGCGTCAAAAAAGGAGGCGTTCTTGAAGCCCCCCTTCTCCAAGCACAAACACACTGAGGCTCTGCAGCTTCCTTCTCAGATGGCCATGCCGTCACACTGGTCGCGCTGGCATTACCGTTGCCAGCTTCCAGCAGCTGCTAGCATGCAAAAGGGCTCGAGAAGTAAAAGGCAGTGCTGTGCTGCACCTTCGCCTTCGCACGCGTAAGCCACGTAAGTGCACTGTGTACTTGTCTCCTCTGCTTGCATCTACCGGGATACTTAATTCTCTGCATCTCGGAGCCTAAAGGTAAGAGCAGCTGTTTCCACAGAAGCTGGCTGGTGCTATAGGTAGCAGCACAAGCAGCTGTCTTTGGAGTTCCTTCTGCTGCTGCTAGCGTGACTTTTCCAGGCAAGCGAGTGGCAGCCACGCTTCCCCTGCAGCCCGTAGGATGCGCACACAAGCCATGTGCACGGCAGCTTCGTTCTTCGCTTTTTGTAACGCGTCGCGCTTTCATTGCCCCGGAGGCGAAGAGTCGTCTGCTTCTCGCCCAGAAAGCTCTGCCGGCAGAGGGGCGCACCAGAGCACTGCTTCTGCCGGAACACGCCTGGCCCATACACACAATCCCTCTCAGCGCTACGTGGCACCACACTCTGCCTCTCCTGTGCTCCGCATCTAAACGGAAAGGCCCTCGGCTACGTCGCGCACAGAGAACTGTGCCAGAACAACGCGCTTCCCGGCGCTGGCCCCTGCGGCTCGGAGAAACTTGGATTTGCACCACATTCCCGGGCAGCCCCCTTTACAAGCTGCACAGCGCCCTCGGATCGCGGTGCTCTTTGCACGGTCCTTGTCAGCTCCAAGTACCCCCCCCGCGCACGTTACAGGCTCATAAAGACCAAGGATGCGAGTAGCCGTCTCGCCCAGAAAAATGTACCGGCGCAAAAGCACGATCTTCGTTACCCGTTCTCGTCGGCCAGACGGTTGTGCTCTGTCGAAAGGCTTGGACACCTAAACACTCCCGCGCTGCTTTCCCGGCACATTTCTCTAAGCGGAGAGCTAGACGGGCAGTTCGGACCCTATCGAAACAGAAGGAGAATGATTCTACCTGGAGCTGAGGCAAATCCGTGCACAGCACATGCTGCGTGCCAGCACTGTACACGCTGAGGAGCAGCAAAGCTGAGTGCCACCGCTGGGCTTCAGTTCTCTCCAGACGGCAGAAGGCGAAGATTGAAGCCGCAGAGCACGGGGCTTCTGTGTGCTCGGCACCGTCTTTCCAAAGCCCAGGCAAACGCGCCTTCACAAGCCCGCTCAGCCGAGAATACGCTGGCTGGCTCGGGAAGTAAACGCGCAGCCCTTCGACTTCGTCCCACAACCTGGCTAGAAAGCAGTTTCTTACAGCTTCCGTGTTGCAGAGTCCCTGCAGCTTGAGCTCCCCCCGAGGGACGCGTCAAAAAAGGAGGCGTTCTTGAAGCCCCCCTTCTCCAAGCACAAACACACTGAGGCTCTGCAGCTTCCTTCTCAGATGGCCATGCCGTCACACTGGTCGCGCTGGCATTACCGTTGCCAGCTTCCAGCAGCTGCTAGCATGCAAAAGGGCTCGAGAAGTAAAAGGCAGTGCTGTGCTGCACCTTCGCCTTCGCACGCGTAAGCCACGTAAGTGCACTGTGTACTTGTCTCCTCTGCTTGCATCTACCGGGATACTTAATTCTCTGCATCTCGGAGCCTAAAGGTAAGAGCAGCTGTTTCCACAGAAGCTGGCTGGTGCTATAGGTAGCAGCACAAGCAGCTGTCTTTGGAGTTCCTTCTGCTGCTGCTAGCGTGACTTTTCCAGGCAAGCGAGTGGCAGCCACGCTTTCCCTGCAGCCCGTAGGATGCGCACACAAGCCATGTGCACGGCAGCTTCGTTCTTCGCTTTTTGTAACGCGTCGCGCTTTCATTGCCCCGGAGGCGAAGAGTCGTCTGCTTCTCGCCCAGAAAGCTCTGCCGGCAGAGGGGCGCACCAGAGCACTGCTTCTGCCGGAACACGCCTGGCCCATACACACAATCCCTCTCAGCGCTACGTGGCACCACACTC
>NW_027183782.1:0-68508 GCF_041296385.1 Aphelocoma coerulescens | reverse complement strand
GGGTTTCTGGCCGGCCTTTTTATTTGGGAATTTTGGGTCTTTTAAGGGGATTTTTGGGGGTCTCTGGGGGGTTTTTTTTTCTGGAATTTTGGGGGTTTTGGGGGGTTTTTGGGGGGGAATTTGGGTCGGCAGGGCCGGGAGGGGGCGGGGGCTAAAGGGAGGGGGGAGAGGGGAGTGGGCGGGGCTAAGGGGTGGCTTTGCAGGGGTCCTGAGGAGATTTAGGGGGTTTGGGGCTTTTATTTGGGAATTTTGGGTCTTTAAGGGGATTTTTGGGGGTCTCTGGGGGGTTTTTTTTGGAATTTTGGGGGTTTTGGGGGGTTTTTGGGGGGGAATTTGGGTCGGCAGGGCCGGGAGGGGGCGGGGCTAAAGGGGAAATGGGGCGGGGCTAGAGGGGTGGCTTTGCAGGGGTCCTGAGGAGATTTAGGGGGTTTGGGGCTTTTATTTGGGAATTTTGGGTCTTTAAGGGGATTTTTGGGGGTCTCTGGGGGTTTTTTTTTGGAATTTTGGGGGTTTTGGGGGGTTTTTGGGGGGGAATTTGGGTCGGCAGGGCCGGGAGGGGGCGGGGCTAAAGGGGAAATGCGGCTGGGGGCGCTAAGGGGTGGCTTTGCAGGGGTCCTGAGGAGATTTAGGGGGTTTGGGGCTTTTATTTGGGAATTTTGGGTCTTTAAGGGGATTTTGGGGGTCTCTGGGGGGGTTTTTTTTGGAATTTTGGGGGTTTTGGGGGGTTTTTGGGGGGGAATTGGGTCGGCAGGGCCGGAGGGGGGCGGGGCTAAAGGGGAAATGGGCGGGGCTAAGGGAGGGGCTGGCTTTGCAGGGGTCCTGAGGAGATTTAGGGGGTTTGGGGCTTTTATTTGGGAATTTTGGGTCTTTAAGGGGATTTTTGGGGGTCTCTGGGGGGTTTTTTTTTGGAATTTTGGGGGTTTTGGGGGGTTTTTGGGGGGGAATTTGGGTCGGCAGGGCCGGGAGGGGGCGGGGCTAAAGGGGAAATGGGCGGGGCTAAGGGGTGGCTTTGCAGGGGTCCTGAGGAGATTTAGGGGGTTTGGGGCTTTTATTTGGGAATTTTGGGTCTTTAAGGGGATTTTTGGGGGTCTCTGGGGGTTTTTTCTGGAATTTTGGGGTTTTGGGGGGTTTTTGGGGGGAATTTGGGTCGGCAGGGCCGGGAGGGGGGCGGGGCTAAAGGGGAAATGGGGCGGGGCTAAGGGGTGGCTTTGCAGGGGTCCTGAGGAGATTTAGGGGTTTGGGGCTTTTATTTGGGAATTTTGGGTCTTTAAGGGGATTTTTGGGGGTCTCTGGGGGTTTTTTTCTGGAATTTTGGGGGTTTTGGGGGGTTTTTGGGGGGGAATTTGGGTCGGCAGGGCCGGGAGGGGGCGGGGCTAAAGGGGAAATGGGCGGGTGGGGGAGGGGGGGGCTAAGGGGTGGCTTTGCAGGGGTCCTGAGGAGATTTAGGGGGTTTGGGCTTTTATTTGGGAATTTTGGGTCTTTAAGGGGATTTTGGGGGTCTCTGGGGGGGTTTTTTTTGGAATTTTGGGGGTTTTGGGGGGTTTTTGGGGGGGGAATTTGGGTCGGCAGGGCCGGAGGGGGCGGGGCTAAAGGGGAAATGGGGCTGGGGCTAAGGGTGGCTTTGCAGGGGTCCTGAGGAGATTTAGGGGGTTTGGGGCTTTTATTTGGGAATTTTGGGGTCTTTAAGGGGATTTTTGGGGGTCTCTGGGGGGGTTTTTTTTTGGAATTTGGGGGTTTGGGGGGTTTTTGGGGGGGAATTTGGGTCGGCAGGGCCGGGAGGGGGCGGGGGCTAAAGGGGGAAGATGGGCGGGGCTAAGGGGTGGCTTTGCAGGGGTCCTGAGGAGATTTAGGGGGTTTGGGGCTTTTATTTGGGAATTTTGGGTCTTTAAGGGGATTTTTGGGGGTCTCTGGGGGGGTTTTTTTCTGGAATTTTGGGGGTTTTGGGGGGTTTTTGGGGGGGAATTTGGGTCGGCAGGGCCGGGAGGGGGCGGGGCTAAAGGGGAAATGGGCGGGGCTAAGGGGTGGCTTTGCAGGGGTCCTGAGGAGATTTAGGGGGTTTGGGGCTTTTATTTGGGAATTTTGGGTCTTTAAGGGGATTTTTGGGGGTCTCTGGGGGGGGGTTTTTTTTTGGAATTTTGGGGGTTTTGGGGGGTTTTTGGGGGGGAATTTGGGTCGGCAGGGCCGGGAGGGGGCGGGGCTAAAGGGGAAATGGGCGGGGCTAAGGGGTGGCTTTGCAGGGGTCCTGAGGAGATTTAGGGGGTTTGGGGCTTTTATTTGGGAATTTTGGGTCTTTAAGGGGATTTTTGGGGGTCTCTGGGGGGTTTTTTTTTGGAATTTTGGGGGTTTTGGGGGGTTTTTGGGGGGGAATTTGGGTCGGCAGGGCCGGGAGGGGGCGGGGCTAAAGGGGAAATGGGCGGGGCTAAGGGGTGGCTTTGCAGGGGTCCTGAGGAGATTTAGGGGGTTTGGGGCTTTTATTTGGGAATTTTGGGTCTTTAAGGGGATTTTTGGGGGTCTCTGGGGGGGTTTTTTTTTGGAATTTTGGGGGTTTTGGGGGGTTTTTGGGGGGGAATTTGGGTCGGCAGGGCCGGGAGGGGGCGGGGCTAAAGGGGAAATGGGCGGGGCTAAGGGGTGGCTTTGCAGGGGTCCTGAGGAGATTTAGGGGGTTTGGGGCTTTTATTTGGGAATTTTGGGTCTTTAAGGGGATTTTTGGGGGTCTCTGGGGGGTTTTTTTTTGGAATTTTGGGGGTTTTGGGGGGTTTTTGGGGGGGAATTTGGGTCGGCAGGGCCGGGAGGGGGCGGGGCTAAAGGGGAAATGGGCGGGGCTAGAGGGGAGGGGGGGGTGGGGGGCTTTGCAGGGTCCTGAGGAGATTTAGGGGGTTTGGGGCTTTTATTTGGGAATTTTGGGTCTTTAAGGGGATTTTTGGGGGTCTCTGGGGGGTTTTTTTTGGAATTTTGGGGGGTTTTGGGGGGTTTTTGGGGGGGAATTTGGGTCGGCAGGGCCGGGAGGGGGCGGGGCTAAAGGGGAAATGGGCGGGGGCTAAGGGGTGGCTTTGCAGGGGTCCTGAGGAGATTTAGGGGGTTTGGGGGCTTTTATTTGGGAATTTTTGGGTCTTTAAGGGGATTTTTGGGGGTCTCTGGGGGGGTTTTTTTTTGGAATTTTGGGGGTTTTGGGGGGTTTTTGGGGGGGAATTTGGGTCGGCAGGGCCGGGAGGGGGCGGGGCTAAAGGGGAAATGGGCGGGGGCTAAGGGGTGGCTTTGCAGGGGTCCTGAGGAGATTTAGGGGGTTTGGGGCTTTTATTTGGGAATTTTGGGTCTTTAAGGGGATTTTTGGGGTCTCTGGGGGGGTTTTTTTCTGGAATTTTGGGGGTTTTGGGGGGTTTTTGGGGGGGAATTTGGGTCGGCAGGGCCGGGAGGGGGCGGGGCTAAAGGGGAAATGGGCGGGGCTAAGGGGTGGCTTTGCAGGGGTCCTGAGGAGATTTAGGGGGTTTGGGGCTTTTATTTGGGAATTTTGGGTCTTTAAGGGGATTTTTGGGGGGTCTCTGGGGGGGTTTTTTTTTTGGAATTTTGGGGGTTTTGGGGGGTTTTTGGGGGGGAATTTGGGTCGGCAGGGCCGGGAGGGGGCGGGGCTAAAGGGAAATGGCGGGGCTAGAGGGAGTGGGCGGGGCTAAGGGGTGGCTTTGCAGGGGTCCTGAGGAGATTTAGGGGGTTTGGGGCTTTTATTTGGAATTTTGGGTCTTTAAGGGGATTTTTGGGGGTCTCTGGGGGGGTTTTTTTTTGGAATTTTGGGGGTTTTGGGGGGTTTTTGGGGGGGAATTTGGGTCGGCAGGGCCGGGAGGGGGCGGGGCTAAAGGGGAAATGGGCGGGGCTAAGGGGTGGCTTTGCAGGGGTCCTGAGGAGATTTAGGGGGTTTGGGGCTTTTATTTGGGAATTTTTGGGTCTTTAAGGGGATTTTTGGGGGTCTCTGGGGGGTTTTTTTTCTGGAATTTTGGGGGTTTTGGGGGGTTTTTGGGGGGGAATTTGGGTCGGCAGGGCCGGGAGGGGGCGGGGCTAAAGGGGAAATGGGCGGGGCTAAGGGGGAGTGGGGGGGGCTAAGGGGTGGCTTTGCAGGGGTCCTGAGGAGATTTAGGGGGTTTGGGGCTTTTATTTGGAATTTTGGGTCTTTAAGGGGATTTTTGGGGGTCCTCTGGGGGGGTTTTTTTTGGAATTTTGGGGGTTTTGGGGGGTTTTTGGGGGGGAATTTGGGTCGGCAGGGCCGGGAGGGGGCGGGGCTAAAGGGGAAATGGGCGGGGCTAAGGGGTGGCTTTGCAGAGGTCCTGAGGAGATTTAGGGGGTTTGGGGCTTTTATTTGGGAATTTTGGGTCTTTAAGGGGATTTTTGGGGGTCTCTGGGGGGGTTTTTTTTTGGAATTTTGGGGGTTTTGGGGGGTTTTTGGGGGGGAATTTGGGTCGGCAGGGCCGGGAGGGGGCGGGGCTAAAGGGAAATGGGCGGGGCTAAGGGGTGGCTTTGCAGGGGTCCTGAGGAGATTTAGGGGGTTTGGGGCTTTTATTTGGGAATTTTGGGTCTTTAAGGGGATTTTTGGGGGTCTCTGGGGGGGTTTTTTTTGGAATTTTGGGGGTTTTGGGGGGTTTTTGGGGGGGAATTTGGGTCGGCAGGGGCCGGGAGGGGGCGGGGCTAAAGGGGAAATGGGCGGGGCTAAGGGGTGGCTTTGCAGGGGGTCCTGAGGAGATTTAGGGGGTTTGGGGGCTTTTATTTGGGAATTTTGGGTCTTTAAGGGGATTTTTGGGGGTCTCTGGGGGGGTTTTTTTTCTGGAATTTTGGGGGTTTTGGGGGGTTTTTGGGGGGGAATTTGGGTCGGCAGGGCCGGGAGGGGGCGGGGCTAGAAGGGGAAATGGGCGGGGCTAAGGGGTGGCTTTGCAGGGGTCCTGAGGAGATTTAGGGGGTTTGGGGGCTTTTATTTGGGAATTTTGGGTCTTTAAGGGGATTTTTGGGGGTCTCTGGGGGGTTTTTTTTGGAATTTTGGGGGTTTTGGGGGGTTTTTGGGGGGGAATTTGGGTCGGCAGGGCCGGGAGGGGGCGGGGCTAAAGGGGAAATGGGGCGGGGCTAAGGGAGGGTGGCTTTGCAGGGGTCCTGAGGAGATTTAGGGGGTTTGGGGCTTTTATTTGGAATTTTGGGTCTTTAAGGGGATTTTTGGGGGTCTCTGGGGGGTTTTTTTTGGAATTTTGGGGGTTTTGGGGGGTTTTTGGGGGGGGAATTTGGGTCGGCAGGGCCGGGAGGGGGCGGGGCTAAAGGGAAATGGGCGGGGCTAAGGGGTGGCTTTGCAGGGGTCCTGAGGAGATTTAGGGGGTTTGGGGCTTTTATTTGGGAATTTTTGGGTCTTTAAGGGGATTTTTGGGGGTCTCTGGGGGGTTTTTTTTGGAATTTTGGGGGTTTTGGGGGGTTTTTGGGGGGGAATTTGGGTCGGCAGGGCCGGGAGGGGGCGGGGCTAAAGGGGAAATGGGCGGGGCTAAGGGGTGGCTTTGCAGGGGTCCTGAGGAGATTTAGGGGGTTTGGGGCTTTTATTTGGGAATGTTGGGTCTTTAAGGGGATTTTTGGGGGTCTCTGGGGGGTTTTTTTCTGGAATTTTGGGGGTTTTGGGGGGTTTTTGGGGGGGAATTGGGTCGGCAGGGCCGGAGGGGGCGGGGCTAAAGGGGAAATGGGCGGGGCTAAGGGGTGGCTTTGCAGGGGTCCTGAGGAGATTTAGGGGGTTTGGGGCTTTTATTTGGGAATGTTGGGTCTTTAAGGGATTTTTGGGGTCTCTGGGGGGGTTTTTTTTCTGGAATTTTGGGGGTTTTGGGGGGTTTTTGGGGGGGAATTTGGGTCGGCAGGGCCGGGAGGGGGCGGGGCTAAAGGGGAAATGGGCGGGGCTAAGGGGTGGCTTTGCAGGGGTCCTGAGGAGATTTAGGGGGTTTGGGGCTTTTATTTGGGAATTTTGGGTCTTTAAGGGATTTTTGGGGGTCTCTGGGGGGTTTTTTTTTGGAATTTTGGGGGTTTTGGGGGGTTTTTGGGGGGGAATTTGGGTCGGCAGGGCCGGGAGGGGGCGGGGCTAAAGGGGAAATGGGCGGGGGCTAGAGGGGGAGTGGGCGGGGCTAAGGGGTGGCTTTGCAGGGGTCCTGAGGAGATTTAGGGGGTTTGGGGCTTTTATTTGGGAATTTTGGGTCTTTAAGGGGATTTTTGGGGGTCTCTGGGGGGGTTTTTTTTTGGAATTTTGGGGGTTTTGGGGGGTTTTTGGGGGGAATTTGGGTCGGCAGGGCCGGGAGGGGGCGGGGCTAAAGGGGAAATGGGCGGGGCTAAGGGGTGGCTTTGCAGGGGTCCTGAGGAGATTTAGGGGGTTTGGGGCTTTTATTTGGGAATTTTGGGTCTTTAAGGGGATTTTTGGGGGTCTCTGGGGGGTTTTTTTTGGAATTTTGGGGTTTTGGGGGGTTTTTGGGGGGGAATTTGGGTCGGCAGGGCCGGGAGGGGGCGGGGCTAAAGGGGAAATGGGCGGGGCTAAGGGGTGGCTTTGCAGGGGTCCTGAGGAGATTTAGGGGGTTTGGGGCTTTTATTTGGGAATTTTGGGTCTTTAAGGGGATTTTTGGGGTCTCTGGGGGGTTTTTTTCTGGATTTTTGGGGGTTTTGGGGGGTTTTTGGGGGGGAATTTGGGTCGGCAGGGCCGGGAGGGGGCGGGGCTAAAGGGGAAATGGGCGGGGCTAGAGGGGGAGTGGGCGGGGCTAAGGGGTGGCTTTGCTGGGGGTCCTGAGGAGATTTAGGGGGTTTGGGGCTTTTATTTGGGAATTTTGGGTCTTTAAGGGGATTTTTGGGGGTCTCTGGGGGGGTTTTTTTTGGAATTTTGGGGGTTTTGGGGGTTTTGGGGGGGAATTTGGGTCGGCAGGGCCGGGAGGGGGCGGGGCTAAAGGGGAAATGGGCGGGGCTAAGGGGTGGCTTTGCAGAGGTCCTGAGGAGATTTAGGGGGTTTGGGGCTTTTATTTGGGAATTTTGGGTCTTTAAGGGGATTTTTGGGGGTCTCTGGGGGGTTTTTTTTGGAATTTTGGGGGTTTTGGGGGGTTTTTGGGGGGGAATTTGGGTCGGCAGGGCCGGGAGGGGGCGGGGCTAAAGGGGAAATGGGCGGGGCTAAGGGGTGGCTTTGCAGGGGTCCTGAGGAGATTTAGGGGGTTTGGGGCTTTTATTTGGGAATTTTGGGTCTTTAAGGGGATTTTTGGGGGTCTCTGGGGGGGTTTTTTTTCTGGAATCTTGGGGGTTTTGGGGGGTTTTTGGGGGGGAATTTGGGTCGGCAGGGCCGGGAGGGGGCGGGGCTAAAGGGGAAATGGGCGGGGCTAGAGGGGGAGTGGGCGGGGCTAAGGGGTGGCTTTGCAGGGGTCCTGAGGAGATTTAGGGGGTTTGGGGCTTTTATTTGGGAATTTTGGGTCTTTAAGGGGATTTTTGGGGGTCTCTGGGGGGGTTTTTTTTGGAATTTTGGGGGTTTTGGGGGGTTTTTGGGGGGGAATTTGGGTCGGCAGGGCCGGGAGGGGCGGGGCTAAAGGGGAAATGGGCGGGGCTAAGGGGTGGCTTTGCAGGGGTCCTGAGGAGATTTAGGGGGTTTGGGGCTTTTATTTGGGAATGTTGGGTCTTTAAGGGGATTTTTGGGGGTCTCTGGGGGTTTTTTTTGGAATTTTGGGGGTTTTGGGGGTGTTTTTGGGGGGGGAATTTGGGTCGGCAGGGCCGGGAGGGGGCGGGGCTAAAGGGAAATGGGCGGGGCTAGAGGGGGAGTGGCGGGGCTAAGGGTCGCTTTGCAGAGGTCCTGAGGAGATTTAGGGGGTTTGGGGCTTTTATTTGGGGAATTTTGGGTCTTTAAGGGGATTTTTGGGGGTCTCTGGGGGGGTTTTTTTTGGAATTTGGGGGTTTTGGGGGGTTTTTGGGGGGGAATTTGGGTCGGCAGGGCCGGGAGGGGGCGGGCTAAAGGGGAAATGGGCGGGGCGCTAAGGGGTGGCTTTGCAGGGGTCCTGAGGAGATTTAGGGGGTTTGGGGCTTTTATTTGGGAATGTTGGGTCTTTAAGGGGATTTTTGGGGGGCTCTGGGGGGTTTTTTTCTGGAATTTTGGGGGTTTTGGGGGGTTTTTGGGGGGGAATTTGGGTCGGCAGGGCCGGGAGGGGGCGGGGCTAAAGGGGAAATGGGCGGGGCTAAGGGGTGGCTTTGCAGGGGTCCTGAGGAGATTTAGGGGGTTTGGGGGCTTTTATTTGGGAATTTTGGGTCTTTAAGGGGATTTTTGGGGGTCTCTGGGTGTTTTTTTTTTGGAATTTTGGGGGTTTTGGGGGGTTTTTGGGGGGGAATTTGGGTCGGCAGGGCCGGGAGGGGGCGGGGGCTAAAGGGGAAATGGGCGGGGCTAGAGGGGAGTGGGCGGGGCTAAGGGGTGGCTTTGCAGGGGTCCTGAGGAGATTTAGGGGGTTTGGGGCTTTTATTTGGGAATTTTGGTCTTTAAGGGGATTTTTGGGGGTCTCTGGGGGGGTTTTTTTTGGAATTTTGGGGGTTTTGGGGGGTTTTTGGGGGGGGAATTTGGGTCGGCAGGGCCGGGAGGGGGCGGGGCTAAAGGGGAAATGGGCGGGGCTAAGGGGTGGCTTTGCAGGGGTCCTGAGGAGATTTAGGGGGTTTGGGGCTTTTATTTGGGAATTTTGGGTCTTTAAGGGGATTTTTGGGGGTCTCTGGGGGGGTTTTTTTTTGGAATTTTGGGGGTTTTGGGGGGTTTTTGGGGGGGAATTTGGGTCGGCAGGGCCGGGAGGGGGGCAGGGGCTAAAGGGGGAAATGTGCGGGGCTAAGGGGTGGCTTTGCAGGGGTCCTGAGGAGATTTAGGGGGTTTGGGGCTTTTATTTGGGAATGTTGGGTCTTTAAGGGGATTTTTGGGGGTCTCTGGGGGGTTTTTTTTCTGGAATTTTGGGGGTTTTGGGGGGTTTTTGGGGGGGAATTTGGGTCGGCAGGGCCGGGAGGGGGGCGGGGCTAAAGGGGAAATGGGCGGGGCTAAGGGGTGGCTTTGCAGGGGTCCTGAGGAGATTTAGGGGGTTTGGGGCTTTTATTTGGGAATGTTGGGTCTTTAAGGGGATTTTTGGGGGGTCTCTGGGGGGTTTTTTTCTGGAATTTTGGGGGTTTTTGGGGGGTTTTTGGGGGGGAATTTGGGTCGGCAGGGCCGGGAGGGGGGCGGGGCTAAAGGGGAAATGGGCGGGGCTAAGGGGTGGCTTTGCAGGGGTCCTGAGGAGATTTAGGGGGTTTGGGGCTTTTATTTGGGAATTTTGGGTCTTTAAGGGGATTTTTGGGGGTCTCTGGGTGTTTTTATTTTGGAATTTTGGGGGTTTTGGGGGGTTTTTGGGTGGGAATTTGGGTCGGCAGGGCCGGGAGGGGGCGGGGCTAAAGGGGAAATGGGCGGGGCTAAGGGGTGGCTTTGCAGGGGTCCTGAGGAGATTTAGGGGGTTTGGGGCTTTTATTTGGGAATTTTGGGTCTTTAAGGGGATTTTTGGGGGTCTCTGGGGGGTTTTTTTTTGGAATTTTGGGGGTTTTGGGGGGTTTTTGGGGGGGAATTTGGGTCGGCAGGGCCGGGAGGGGGCGGGGCTAAAGGGGAAATGGGCGGGGCTAGAGGGGGAGTGGGCGGGGCTAAGGGTGGCTTTGCAGGGGTCCTGAGGAGATTTAGGGGGTTTGGGGCTTTTATTTGGGAATTTTGGGTCTTTAAGGGGATTTTTGGGGGTCTCTGGGGGGGGTTTTTTTTTCTGGAATTTTGGGGGTTTTGGGGGGGTTTTTGGGGGGGAATTTGGGTCGGCAGGGGCCGGGAGGGGGCGGGGCTAAAGGGGAAATGGGCGGGGCTAAGGGGTGGCTTTGCAGGGGTCCTGAGGAGATTTAGGGGGTTTGGGGCTTTTATTTGGGAATTTTTGGGTCTTTAAGGGGATTTTTGGGGGTCTCTGGGGGGTTTTTTTTTGGAATTTTGGGGGTTTTGGGGGGTTTTTGGGGGGGAATTTGGGTCGGCAGGGCCGGGAGGGGGCGGGGCTAAAGGGGAAATGGGCGGGGCTAGAGGGGGAGTGGGCGGGGCTAAGGGGTGGCTTTGCAGGGTCCTGAGGAGATTTAGGGGGTTTGGGGCTTTTATTTGGGAATTTTGGGTCTTTAAGGGGATTTTTGGGGGTCTCTGGGGGGGTTTTTTTTGGAATTTTGGGGGTTTTGGGGGGTTTTTGGGGGGGAATTTGGGTCGGCAGGGCCGGGAGGGGGCGGGGCTAAAGGGGAAATGGGCGGGGCTAAGGGGTGGCTTTGCAGGGGTCCTGAGGAGATTTAGGGGGTTTGGGGCTTTTATTTGGGAATGTTGGGTCTTTAAGGGGATTTTTTGGGGGTCTCTGGGGGGTTTTTTTTCTGGAATTTTGGGGGTTTTGGGGGGTTTTTGGGGGGGAATTTGGGTCGGCAGGGCCGGAGGGGGCGGGGCTAAAGGGGAAATGGGCGGGGCTAAGGGGTGGCTTTGCAGGGGTCCTGAGGAGATTTAGGGGGTTTGGGGCTTTTATTTGGGAATTTTGGGTCTTTAAGGGGATTTTTGGGGGTCTCTGGGGGGGTTTTTTTTGGAATTTTGGGGGTTTTGGGGGGTTTTTGGGGGGAATTTGGGTCAGCAGGGCCGGGAGGGGGCGGGGCTAAAGGGGAAATGGGCGGGGCTAAGGGGTGGCTTTGCAGGGGTCCTGAGGAGATTTAGGGGGTTTGGGGCTTTTATTTGGGAATTTTGGGTCTTTAAGGGGATTTTTGGGGGTCTCTGGGGGGTTTTTTTCTGGAATTTTGGGGGTTTTGGGGGGTTTTTGGGGGGGAATTTGGGTCGGCAGGGCCGGGAGGGGGCGGGGCTAAGGGGGAAATGGGCGGGGCTAGAGGGGGAGTGGGCGGGGCTAAGAGGTGGCTTTGCAGGGGTCCTGAGGAGATTTAGGGGGTTTGGGGCTTTTATTTGGGAATTTTGGGTCTTTAAGGGATTTTTGGGGGTCTCTGGGGGGGTTTTTTTTGGAATTTTGGGGGTTTTGGGGGGTTTTTGGGGGGGAATTTGGGTCGGCAGGGCCGGGAGGGGGCGGGGCTAAAGGGGAAATGGGCGGGGCTAAGGTGTGCTTTGCAGGGGTCCTGAGGAGATTTAGGGGGTTTGGGGCTTTTATTTGGGAATGTTGGGTCTTTAAGGGGATTTTTGGGGGTCTCTGGGGGGGTTTTTTTTGGAATTTTGGGGGTTTTGGGGGGTTTTTGGGGGGAATTTGGGTCGGCAGGGCCGGGAGGGGGCGGGGCTAAAGGGGAAATGGGCGGGGCTAAGGGGTGGCTTTGCAGGGGTCCTGAGGAGATTTAGGGGGTTTGGGGCTTTTATTTGGGAATTTTGGGTCTTTAGGGGGATTTTTGGGGGTCTCTGGGGGAGTTTTTTTTGGAATTTTGGGGGTTTTGGGGGGTTTTTGGGGGGGAATTTGGGTCGGCAGGGCCGGGAGGGGGCGGGGCTAAAGGGGAAATGGGCGGGGCTAAGGGGTGGCTTTGCAGAGGTCCTGAGGAGATTTAGGGGTTTGGGGCTTTTATTTGGGAATTTTGGGTCTTTAAGGGATTTTTGGGGGTCTCTGGGGGGTTTTTTTTTGGAATTTTGGGGGTTTTGGGGGGTTTTTGGGGGGGAATTTGGGTCGGCAGGGCCGGGAGGGGGCGGGGCTAAAGGGGAAATGGGCGGGGCTAAGGGGTGGCTTTGCAGGGGTCCTGAGGAGATTTAGGGGGTTTGGGGCTTTTATTTGGGAATTTTGGGTCTTTAAGGGGATTTTTGGGGGTCTCTGGGGGGTTTTTTTTTGGAATTTTGGGGGTTTTGGGGGGTTTTTGGGGGGGAATTTGGGTCGGCAGGGCCGGGAGGGGGCGGGGCTAAAGGGGAAATGGGCGGGGCTAGAGGGGGAGTGGGCGGGGCTAAGGGGTGGCTTTGCAGGGGTCCTGAGGAGATTTAGGGGGTTTGGGGCTTTTATTTGGGAATTTGGGGTCTTTAAGGGGATTTTTGGGGGTCTCTGGGGGGGTTTTTTTTGGAATTTTGGGGGTTTTGGGGGGTTTTTGGGGGGGAATTTGGGTCGGCAGGGCCGGGAGGGGGCGGGGCTAAAGGGGAAATGGGCGGGGCTAAGGGGTGGCTTTGCAGGGGTCCTGAGGAGATTTAGGGGGTTTGGGGCTTTTATTTGGGAATGTTGGGTCTTTAAGGGGATTTTTGGGGGTCTCTGGGGGGTTTTTTTTCTGGAATTTTGGGGGTTTTGGGGGGTTTTTGGGGGGGAATTTGGGTCGGCAGGGCCGGGAGGGGGCGGGGCTAAAGGGGAAATGGGCGGGGCTAGAGGGGGAGTGGGCGGGGCTAAGGGGTGGCTTTGCAGGGGTCCTGAGGAGATTTAGGGGGTTTGGGGCTTTTATTTGGGAATTTTGGGTCTTTAAGGGGATTTTTGGGGGTCTCTGGGGGGGTTTTTTTTGGAATTTTGGGGGTTTTGGGGGGTTTTTGGGGGGGAATTTGGGTCGGCAGGGCCGGGAGGGGGGCGGGGCTAAAGGGGAAATGGGCGGGGCTAAGGGGTGGCTTTGCAGGGGTCCTGAGGAGATTTAGGGGGTTTGGGGCTTTTATTTGGGAATTTTGGGTCTTTAAGGGGATTTTTGGCGGTCTCTGGGGGGTTTTTTTTTGGAATTTTGGGGGTTTTGGGGGGTTTTTGGGGGGAATTTGGGTCGGCAGGGCCGGGAGGGGGCGGGGCTAAAGGGGAAATGGGCGGGGCTAAGGGGTGGCTTTGCAGGGGTCCTGAGGAGATTTAGGGGGTTTGGGGCTTTTATTTGGGAATTTTGGGTCTTTAAGGGGATTTTTGGGGGTCTCTGGGGGGGTTTTTTTTGGAATTTTGGGGGTTTTGGGGGGTTTTTGGGGGGGAATTTGGGTCGGCAGGGCCGGGAGGGGGCGGGGCTAAAGGGGAAATGGGCGGGGCTAGAGGGGGAGTGGGCGGGGCTAAGGGGTGGCTTTGCAGGGGTCCTGAGGAGATTTAGGGGGTTTGGGGCTTTTATTTGGGAATTTTGGGTCTTTAAGGGGATTTTTGGGGGTCTCTGGGGGGGTTTTTTTTGGAATTTTGGGGGTTTTGGGGGGTTTTTGGGGGGGAATTTGGGTCGGCAGGGCCGGGAGGGGGCGGGGCTAAAGGGGAAATGGGCGGGGCTAAGGGGTGGCTTTGCAGGGGTCCTGAGGAGATTTAGGGGGTTTGGGGCTTTTATTTGGGAATGTTGGGTCTTTAAGGGGATGTTTGGGGGTCTCTGGGGGGTTTTTTTTCTGGAATTTTGGGGGTTTTGGGGGGTTTTTGGGGGGGAATTTGGGTCGGCAGGGCCAGGAGGGGGCGGGGCTAAAGGGGAAATGGGCGGGGCTAAGGGGGGGTGGGCGGGGCTAAGGGGTGGCTTTGCAGGGGTCCTGAGGAGATTTAGGGGGTTTGGGGCTTTTATTTGGGAATTTTGGGTCTTTAAGGGGATTTTTGGGGGTCTCTGGGGGGGTTTTTTTTGGAATTTTGGGGGTTTTGGGGGGTTTTTGGGGGGGGAATTTGGGTCGGCAGGGCCGGGAGGGGGCGGGGCTAAAGGGGAAATGGGCGGGGCTAAGGGGTGGCATTGCAGGGGTCCTGAGGAGATTTAGGGGGTTTGGGGCTTTTATTTGGGAATTTTGGGTCTTTAAGGGGATTTTTGGGGGTCTCTGGGGGGTTTTTTTCTGGAATTTTGGGGGTTTTGGGGGGTTTTTGGGGGGGAATTTGGGTCGGCAGGGCCGGGAGGGGGCGGGGCTAAAGGGGAAATGGGCGGGGCTAAGGGGTGGCTTTGCAGGGGTCCTGAGGAGATTTAGGGGGTTTGGGGCTTTTATTTGGGAATTTTGGGTCTTTAAGGGGATTTTTGGGGGTCTCTGGGGGGGTTTTTTTTGGAATTTTGGGGGTTTTGGGGGGTTTTTGGGGGGGAATTTGGGTCGGCAAGGCCGGGAGGGGGCGGGGCTAAAGGGGAAATGGGCGGGGCTAGAGGGGGAGTGGGCGGGGCTAAGGGGTGGCTTTGCAGGGGTCCTGAGGAGATTTAGGGGGTTTGGGGCTTTTATTTCGGAATTTTGGGTCTTTAAGGGGATTTTTGGGGGTCTCTGGGGGGGTTTTTTTTTGGAATTTTGGGGGTTTTGGGGGGTTTTTGGGGGGGAATTTGGGTCGGCAGGGCCGGGAGGGGGCGGGGCTAAAGGGGAAATGGGCGGGGCTAAGGGGTGGCTTTGCAGGGGTCCTGAGGAGATTTAGGGGGTTTGGGGCTTTTATTTGGGAATTTTGGGTCTTTAAGGGGATTTTTGGGGGTCTCTGGGGGTTTTTTTTTTGGAATTTTGGGGGTTTTGGGGGGTTTTTGGGGGGGAATTTGGGTCGGCAGGGCCGGGAGGGGGCGGGGCTAAAGGGGAAATGGGCGGGGCTAAGGGGTGGCTTTGCAGAGGTCCTGAGGAGATTTAGGGGGTTTGGGGCTTTTATTTGGGAATTTTGGGTCTTTAAGGGGATTTTTGGGGGTCTCTGGGGGGTTTTTTTTTGGAATTTTGGGGGTTTTGGGGGGTTTTTGGGGGGGAATTTGGGTCGGCAGGGCCGGGAGGGGGCGGGGCTAAAGGGGAAATGGGCGGGGCTAAGGGGTGGCTTTGCAGGGGTCCTGAGGAGATTTAGGGGGTTTGGGGCTTTTATTTGGGAATGTTGGGTCTTTAAGGGGATTTTTGGGGGTCTCTGGGGGGTTTTTTTCTGGAATTTTGGGGGTTTTGGGGGGTTTTTGGGGGGGAATTTGGGTCGGCAGGGCCGGGAGGGGGCGGGGCTAAAGGGGAAATGGGCGGGGCTAAGGGGTGGCTTTGCAGGGGTCCTGAGGAGATTTAGGGGGTTTGGGGCTTTTATTTGGGAATTTTGGGTCTTTAAGGGGATTTTTGGGGGTCTCTGGGGGGGTTTTTTTTGGAATTTTGGGGGTTTTGGGGGGTTTTTGGGGGGGAATTTGGGTCGGCAAGGCCGGGAGGGGGCGGGGCTAAAGGGGAAATGGGCGGGGCTAGAGGGGGAGTGGGCGGGGCTAAGGGGTGGCTTTGCAGGGGTCCTGAGGAGATTTAGGGGGTTTGGGGCTTTTATTTGGGAATTTTGGGTCTTTAAGGGGATTTTTGGGGGTCTCTGGGGGGGTTTTTTTTGGAATTTTGGGGGTTTTGGGGGGTTTTTGGGGGGGAATTTGGGTCGGCAGGGCCGGGAGGGGGCGGGGCTAAAGGGGAAATGGGCGGGGCTAAGGGGTGGCTTTGCAGGGGTCCTGAGGAGATTTAGGGGGTTTGGGGCTTTTATTTGGGAATTTTGGGTCTTTAAGGGGATTTTTGGGGGTCTCTGGGGGGTTTTTTTTTGGAATTTTGGGGGTTTTGGGGGGTTTTTGGGGGGGAATTTGGGTCGGCAGGGCCGGGAGGGGGCGGGGCTAAAGGGGAAATGGGCGGGGCTAAGGGGTGGCTTTGCAGGGGTCCTGAGGAGATTTAGGGGGTTTGGGGCTTTTATTTGGGAATGTTGGGTCTTTAAGGGGATTTTTGGGGGTCTCTGGGGGGGTTTTTTTTGGAATTTTGGGGGTTTTGGGGGGTTTTTGGGGGGGAATTTGGGTCGGCAGGGCCGGGAGGGGGCGGGGCTAAAGGGGAAATGGGCGGGGCTAGAGGGGGAGTGGGCGGGGCTAAGGGGTGGCTTTGCAGGGGTCCTGAGGAGATTTAGGGGGTTTGGGGCTTTTATTTGGGAATTTTGGGTCTTTAAGGGGATTTTTGGGGGTCTCTGGGGGGGTTTTTTTTGGAATTTTGGGGGTTTTGGGGGGTTTTTGGGGGGGAATTTGGGTCGGCAGGGCCGGGAGGGGGCGGGGCTAAAGGGGAAATGGGCGGGGCTAAGGGGTGGCTTTGCAGGGGTCCTGAGGAGATTTAGGGGGTTTGGGGCTTTTATTTGGGAATGTTGGGTCTTTAAGGGGATTTTTGGGGGTCTCTGGGGGGTTTTTTTCTGGAATTTTGGGGGTTTTGGGGGGTTTTTGGGGGGGAATTTGGGTCGGCAGGGCCGGGAGGGGGCGGGGCTAAAGGGGAAATGGGCGGGGCTAAGGGGTGGCTTTGCAGGGGTCCTGAGGAGATTTAGGGGGTTTGGGGCTTTTATTTGGGAATTTTGGGTCTTTAAGGGGATTTTTGGGGGTCTCTGGGGGTTTTTTATTTGGAATTTTGGGGGTTTTGGGGGGTTTTTGGGGGGGAATTTGGGTCGGCAGGGCCGGGAGGGGGCGGGGCTAAAGGGGAAATGGGCGGGGCTAGAGGGGGAGTGGGCGGGGCTAAGGGGTGGCTTTGCAGGGGTCCTGAGGAGATTTAGGGGGTTTGGGGCTTTTATTTGGGAATTTTGGGTCTTTAAGGGGATTTTTGGGGGTCTCTGGGGGGGTTTTTTTTGGAATTTTGGGGGTTTTGGGGGGTTTTTGGGGGGGAATTTGGGTCGGCAGGGCCGGGAGGGGGCGGGGCTAAAGGGGAAATGGGCGGGGCTAAGGGGTGGCTTTGCAGGGGTCCTGAGGAGATTTAGGGGGTTTGGGGCTTTTATTTGGGAATGTTGGGTCTTTAAGGGGATTTTTGGGGGTCTCTGGGGGGTTTTTTTCTGGAATTTTGGGGGTTTTGGGGGGTTTTTGGGGGGGAATTTGGGTCGGCAGGGCCGGGAGGGGGCGGGGCTAAAGGGGAAATGGGCGGGGCTAAGGGGTGGCTTTGCAGGGGTCCTGAGGAGATTTAGGGGGTTTGGGGCTTTTATTTGGGAATTTTGGGTCTTTAAGGGGATTTTTGGGGGTCTCTGGGGGGTTTTTTTCTGGAATTTTGGGGGTTTTGGGGGGTTTTTGGGGGGGAATTTGGGTCGGCAGGGCCGGGAGGGGGCGGGGCTAAAGGGGAAATGGGCGGGGCTAAGGGGTGGCTTTGCAGGGGTCCTGAGGAGATTTAGGGGGTTTGGGGCTTTTATTTGGGAATTTTGGGTCTTTAAGGGGATTTTTGGGGGTCTCTGGGGGGTTTTTTTTTTGGAATTTTGGGGGTTTTGGGGGGTTTTTGGGGGGGAATTTGGGTCGGCAGGGCCAGGAGGGGGCGGGGCTAAAGGGGAAATGGGCGGGGCTAAGGGGGGGTGGGCGGGGCTAAGGGGTGGCTTTGCAGGGGTCCTGAGGAGATTTAGGGGGTTTGGGGCTTTTATTTGGGAATTTTGGGTCTTTAAGGGGATTTTTGGGGGTCTCTGGGGGGGTTTTTTTTGGAATTTTGGGGGTTTTGGGGGGTTTTTGGGGGGGAATTTGGGTCGGCAGGGCCGGGAGGGGGCGGGGCTAAAGGGGAAATGGGCGGGGCTAAGGGGTGGCTTTGCAGGGGTCCTGAGGAGATTTAGGGGGTTTGGGGCTTTTATTTGGGAATTTTGGGTCTTTAAGGGGATTTTTGGGGGTCTCTGGGGGGTTTTTTTCTGGAATTTTGGGGGTTTTGGGGGGTTTTTGGGGGGGAATTTGGGTCGGCAGGGCCGGGAGGGGGCGGGGCTAAAGGGGAAATGGGCGGGGCTAAGGGGTGGCTTTGCAGGGGTCCTGAGGAGATTTAGGGGGTTTGGGGCTTTTATTTGGGAATTTTGGGTCTTTAAGGGGATTTTTGGGGGTCTCTGGGGGGTTTTTTTTTGGAATTTTGGGGGTTTTGGGGGGTTTTTGGGGGGGAATTTGGGTCGGCAAGGCCGGGAGGGGGCGGGGCTAAAGGGGAAATGGGCGGGGCTAGAGGGGGAGTGGGCGGGGCTAAGGGGTGGCTTTGCAGGGGTCCTGAGGAGATTTAGGGGGTTTGGGGCTTTTATTTGGGAATTTTGGGTCTTTAAGGGGATTTTTGGGGGTCTCTGGGGGGGTTTTTTTTTGGAATTTTGGGGGTTTTGGGGGGTTTTTGGGGGGGAATTTGGGTCGGCAGGGCCGGGAGGGGGCGGGGCTAAAGGGGAAATGGGCGGGGCTAAGGGGTGGCTTTGCAGGGGTCCTGAGGAGATTTAGGGGGTTTGGGGCTTTTATTTGGGAATTTTGGGTCTTTAAGGGGATTTTTGGGGGTCTCTGGGGGGTTTTTTTTTGGAATTTTGGGGGTTTTGGGGGGTTTTTGGGGGGGAATTTGGGTCGGCAGGGCCGGGAGGGGGTGGGGCTAAAGGGGAAATGGGCGGGGCTAGAGGGGGAGTGGGCGGGGCTAAGGGGTGGCTTTGCAGGGGTCCTGAGGAGATTTAGGGGGTTTGGGGCTTTTATTTGGGAATTTTGGGTCTTTAAGGGGATATTTGGGGGTCTCTGGGGGGGTTTTTTTTTGGAATTTTGGGGGTTTTGGGGGGTTTTTGGGGGGGAATTTGGGTCGGCAGGGCCGGGAGGGGGCGGGGCTAAAGGGGAAATGGGCGGGGCTAAGGGGTGGCTTTGCAGGGGTCCTGAGGAGATTTAGGGGGTTTGGGGCTTTTATTTGGGAATGTTGGGTCTTTAAGGGGATTTTTGGGGGTCTCTGGGGGGTTTTTTTCTGGAATTTTGGGGGTTTTGGGGGGTTTTTGGGGGGGAATTTGGGTCGGCAGGGCCGGGAGGGGGCGGGGCTAAAGGGGAAATGGGCGGGGCTAAGGGGTGGCTTTGCAGGGGTCCTGAGGAGATTTAGGGGGTTTGGGGCTTTTATTTGGGAATTTTGGGTCTTTAAGGGGATTTTTGGGGGTCTCTGGGGGGGTTTTTTTTGGAATTTTGGGGGTTTTGGGGGGTTTTTGGGGGGGAATTTGGGTCGGCAAGGCCGGGAGGGGGCGGGGCTAAAGGGGAAATGGGCGGGGCTAGAGGGGGAGTGGGCGGGGCTAAGGGGTGGCTTTGCAGGGGTCCTGAGGAGATTTAGGGGGTTTGGGGCTTTTATTTCGGAATTTTGGGTCTTTAAGGGGATTTTTGGGGGTCTCTGGGGGGGTTTTTTTTGGAATTTTGGGGGTTTTGGGGGGTTTTTGGGGGGGAATTTGGGTCGGCAGGGCCGGGAGGGGGCGGGGCTAAAGCGGAAATGGGCGGGGCTAAGGGGTGGCTTTGCAGGGGTCCTGAGGAGATTTAGGGGGTTTGGGGCTTTTATTTGGGAATTTTGGGTCTTTAAGGGGATTTTTGGGGGTCTCTGGGGTTTTTTTTTTTGGAATTTCTGGGGTTTTGGGGGGTTTTTGGGGGGGAATTTGGGTCGGCAGGGCCGGGAGGGGGCGGGGCTAAAGGGGAAATGGGCGGGGCTAAGGGGTGGCTTTGCAGAGGTCCTGAGGAGATTTAGGGGGTTTGGGGCTTTTATTTGGGAATTTTGGGTCTTTAAGGGGATTTTTGGGGGTCTCTGGGGGGTTTTTTTTTGGAATTTTGGGGGTTTTGGGGGGTTTTTGGGGGGGAATTTGGGTCGGCAGGGCCGGGAGGGGGCGGGGCTAAAGGGGAAATGGGCGGGGCTAAGGGGTGGCTTTGCAGGGGTCCTGAGGAGATTTAGGGGGTTTGGGGCTTTTATTTGGGAATTTTGGGTCTTTAAGGGGATTTTTGGGGGTCTCTGGGGGGTTTTTTTTTGGAATTTTGGGGGTTTTGGGGGGTTTTTGGGGGGGAATTTGGGTCGGCAGGGCCGGGAGGGGGTGGGGCTAAAGGGGAAATGGGCGGGGCTAGAGGGGGAGTGGGCGGGGCTAAGGGGTGGCTTTGCAGGGGTCCTGAGGAGATTTAGGGGGTTTGGGGCTTTTATTTGGGAATTTTGGGTCTTTAAGGGGATTTTTGGGGGTCTCTGGGGGGGTTTTTTTTTGGAATTTTGGGGGTTTTGGGGGGTTTTTGGGGGGGAATTTGGGTCGGCAGGGCCGGGAGGGGGCGGGGCTAAAGGGGAAATGGGCGGGGCTAAGGGGTGGCTTTGCAGGGGTCCTGAGGAGATTTAGGGGGTTTGGGGCTTTTATTTGGGAATGTTGGGTCTTTAAGGGGATTTTTGGGGGTCTCTGGGGGGTTTTTTTCTGGAATTTTGGGGGTTTTGGGGGGTTTTTGGGGGGGAATTTGGGTCGGCAGGGCCGGGAGGGGGCGGGGCTAAAGGGGAAATGGGCGGGGCTAAGGGGTGGCTTTGCAGGGGTCCTGAGGAGATTTAGGGGGTTTGGGGATTTTATTTGGGAATTTTGGGTCTTTAAGGGGATTTTTGGGGGTCTCTGGGGGGGTTTTTTTTTGGAATTTTGGGGGTTTTGGGGGGTTTTTGGGGGGGAATTTGGGTCGGCAAGGCCGGGAGGGGGCGGGGCTAAAGGGGAAATGGGCGGGGCTAGAGGGGGAGTGGGCGGGGCTAAGGGGTGGCTTTGCAGGGGTCCTGAGGAGATTTAGGGGGTTTGGGGCTTTTATTTCGGAATTTTGGGTCTTTAAGGGGATTTTTGGGGGTCTCTGGGGGGTTTTTTTCTGGAATTTTGGGGGTTTTGGGGGGTTTTTGGGGGGGAATTTGGGTCGGCAGGGCCAGGAGGGGGCGGGGCTAAAGGGGAAATGGGCGGGGCTAGAGGGGGAGTGGGTGGGGGCTAAGGGGTGGCTTTGCAGGGGTCCTGAGGAGATTTAGGGGGTTTGGGGCTTTTATTTCGGAATTTTGGGTCTTTAAGGGGATTTTTGGGGGTCTCTGGGGGGGTTTTTTTTGGAATTTTGGGGGTTTTGGGGGGTTTTTGGGGGGGAATTTGGGTCGGCAGGGCCGGGAGGGGGCGGGGCTAAAGGGGAAATGGGCGGGGCTAAGAGGTGGCTTTGCAGGGGTCCTGAGGAGATTTAGGGGGTTTGGGGCTTTTATTTGGGAATTTTGGGTCTTTAAGGGGATTTTTGGGGGTCTCTGGGGGGTTTTTTTTTGGAATTTTGGGGGTTTTGGGGGGTTTTTGGGGGGGAATTTGGGTCGGCAGGGCCGGGAGGGGGCGGGGCTAAAGGGGAAATGGGCGGGGCTAAGGTGTGGCTTTGCAGGGGTCCTGAGGAGATTTAGGGGGTTTGGGGCTTTTATTTGGGAATTTTGAGTCTTTAAGGGGATTTTTGGGGGTCTCTGGGGGGTTTTTTTTGGAATTTTGGGGGTTTTGGGGGGTTTTTGGGGGGGAATTTGGGTCGGCAGGGCCGGGAGGGGGCGGGGCTAAAGGGGAAATGGGCGGGGCTAGAGGGGGAGTGGGCGGGGCTAAGGGGTGGCTTTGCAGGGGTCCTGAGGAGATTTAGGGGGTTTGGGGCTTTTATTTGGGAATTTTGGGTCTTTAAGGGGATTTTTGGGGGTCTCTGGGGGGGTTTTTTTTTGGAATTTTGGGGGTTTTGGGGGGTTTTTGGGGGGGAATTTGGGTCGGCAGGGCCGGGAGGGGGCGGGGCTAAAGGGGAAATGGGCGGGGCTAGAGGGGGAGTGGGCGGGGCTAAGGGGTGGCTTTGCTGGGGTCCTGAGGAGATTTAGGGGGTTTGGGGCTTTTATTTGGGAATTTTGGGTCTTTAAGGGGATTTTTGGGGGTCTCTGGGGGGGTTTTTTTTGGAATTTTGGGGGTTTTGGGGGGTTTTTGGGGGGGAATTTGGGTCGGCAGGGCCGGGAGGGGGCGGGGCTAAAGGGGAAATGGGCGGGGCTAAGGGGTGGCTTTGCAGGGGTCCTGAGGAGATTTAGGGGTTTTGTGGCTTTTATTTGGGAATTTTGGGTCTTTAAGGGGATGTTTGGGGGTCTCTGGGGGGTTTTTTTCTGGAATTTTGGGGGTTTTGGGGGGTTTTTGGGGGGGAATTTGGGTCGGCAGGGCCGGGAGGGGGCGGGGCTAAAGGGGAAATGGGCGGGGCTAGAGGGGGAGTGGGCGGGGCTAAGGGGTGGCTTTGCAGGGGTCCTGAGGAGATTTAGGGGGTTTGGGGCTTTTATTTGGGAATGTTGGGTCTTTAAGGGGATTTTTGGGGGTCTCTGGGGGGTTTTTTTCTGGAATTTTGGGGGTTTTGGGGGGTTTTTGGGGGGGAATTTGGGTCGGCAGGGCCGGGAGGGGGCGGGGCTAAAGGGGAAATGGGCGGGGCTAAGGGGTGGCTTTGCAGGGGTCCTGAGGAGATTTAGGGGGTTTGGGGCTTTTATTTGGGAATTTTGGGTCTTTAAGGGGATTTTTGGGGGTCTCTGGGGGGGTTTTTTTTGGAATTTTGGGGGTTTTGGGGGGTTTTTGGGGGGGAATTTGGGTCGGCAGGGCCGGGAGGGGGCGGGGCTAAAGGGGAAATGGGCGGGGCTAAGGGGTGGCTTTGCAGGGGTCCTGAGGAGATTTAGGGGGTTTGGGGCTTTTATTTGGGAATGTTGGGTCTTTAAGGGGATTTTTGGGGGTCTCTGGGGGGTTTTTTTCTGGAATTTTGGGGGTTTTGGGGGGTTTTTGGGGGGGAATTTGGGTCGGCAGGGCCGGGAGGGGGCGGGGCTAAAGGGGAAATGGGCGGGGCTAAGGGGTGGCTTTGCAGGGGTCCTGAGGAGATTTAGGGGGTTTGGGGCTTTTATTTGGGAATGTTGGGTCTTTAAGGGGATTTTTGGGGGTCTCTGGGAGGTTTTTTTCTGGAATTTTGGGGGTTTTGGGGGGTTTTTGGGGGGGAATTTGGGTCGGCAGGGCCGGGAGGGGGCGGGGCTAAAGGGGAAATGGGCGGGGCTAAGGGGTGGCTTTGCAGGGGTCCTGAGGAGATTTAGGGGGTTTGGGGCTTTTATTTGGGAATTTTGGGTCTTTAAGGGGATTTTTGGGGGTCTCTGGGGGGTTTTTTTTTTGAATTTTGGGGGTTTTGGGGGGTTTTTGGGGGGGAATTTGGGTCGGCAGGGCCGGGAGGGGGCGGGGCTAAAGGGGAAATGGGCGGGGCTAGAGGGGGAGTGGGCGGGGCTAAGGGGTGGCTTTGCAGGGGTCCTGAGGAGATTTAGGGGGTTTGGGGCTTTTATTTGGGAATTTTGGGTCTTTAAGGGGATTTTTGGGGGTCTCTGGGGGGGTTTTTTTTGGAATTTTGGGGGTTTTGGGGGGTTTTTGGGGGGGGAATTTGGGTCGGCAGGGCCGGGAGGGGGCGGGGCTAAAGGGGAAATGGGCGGGGCTAAGGGGTGGCTTTGCAGAGGTCCTGAGGAGATTTAGGGCGTTTGGGGCTTTTATTTGGGAATTTTGGGTCTTTAAGGGGATTTTTGGGGGTCTCTGGGGGGTTTTTTTTTGGAATTTTGGGGGTTTTGGGGGGTTTTTGGGGGGGAATTTGGGTCGGCAGGGCCGGGAGGGGGCGGGGCTAAAGGGGAAATGGGCGGGGCTAAGGGGTGGCTTTGCAGGGGTCCTGAGGAGATTTAGGGGGTTTGGGGCTTTTATTTGGGAATTTTGGGTCTTTAAGGGGATTTTTGGGGGTCTCTGGGGGGGTTTTTTTTCTGGAATTTTGGGGGTTTTGGGGGGTTTTTGGGGGGGAATTTGGGTCGGCAGGGCCGGGAGGGGGCGGGGCTAAAGGGGAAATGGGCGGGGCTAGAGGGGGAGTGGGCGGGGCTAAGGGGTGGCTTTGCAGGGGTCCTGAGGAGATTTAGGGGGTTTGGGGCTTTTATTTGGGAATGTTGGGTCTTTAAGGGGATTTTTGGGGGTCTCTGGGGGGGTTTTTTTTTGGAATTTTGGGGGTTTTGGGGGGTTTTTGGGGGGGAATTTGGGTCGGCAGGGCCGGGAGGGGGCGGGGCTAAAGGGGAAATGGGCGGGGCTAAGGGGTGGCTTTGCAGGGGTCCTGAGGAGATTTAGGGGGTTTGGGGCTTTTATTTGGGAATGTTGGGTCTTTAAGGGGATTTTTGGGGGTCTCTGGGGGTTTTTTTTTTGGAATTTTGGGGGTTTTGGGGGGTTTTTGGGGGGGAATTTGGGTCGGCAGGGCCGGGAGGGGGCGGGGCTAAAGGGGAAATGGGCGGGGCTAGAGGGGGAGTGGGCGGGGCTAAGGGGTCGCTTTGCAGAGGTCCTGAGGAGATTTAGGGGGTTTGGGGCTTTTATTTGGGAATTTTGGGTCTTTAAGGGGATTTTTGGGGGTCTCTGGGGGGGTTTTTTTTTGGAATTTTGGGGGTTTTGGGGGGTTTTTGGGGGGGAATTTGGGTCGGCAGGGCCGGGAGGGGGCGGGGCTAAAGGGGAAATGGGCGGGGCTAAGGGGTGGCTTTGCAGGGGTCCTGAGGAGATTTAGGGGGTTTGGGGCTTTTATTTGGGAATTTTGGGTCTTTAAGGGGATTTTTGGGGGTCTCTGGGGGGGTTTTTTTTGGAATTTTGGGGGTTTTGGGGGGTTTTTGGGGGGGAATTTGGGTCGGCAGGGCCGGGAGGGGGCGGGGCTAAAGGGGAAATGGGCGGGGCTAAGGGGTGGCTTTGCAGGGGTCCTGAGGAGATTTAGGGGGTTTGGGGCTTTTATTTGGGAATTTTGGGTCTTTAAGGGGATTTTTGGGGGTCTCTGGGGGGTTTTTTTCTGGAATTTTGGGGGTTTTGGGGGGTTTTTGGGGGGGAATTTGGGTCGGCAGGGCCGGGAGGGGGCGGGGCTAAAGGGGAAATGGGCGGGGCTAGAGAGGGAGTGGGCGGGGCTAAGGGGTGGCTTTGCAGGGGTCCTGAGGAGATTTAGGGGGTTTGGGGCTTTTATTTGGGAATTTTGGGTCTTTAAGGGGATTTTTGGGGGTCTCTGGGGGGGTTTTTTTTGGAATTTTGGGGGTTTTGGGGGGTTTTTGGGGGGGAATTTGGGTCGGCAGGGCCGGGAGGGGGCGGGGCTAAAGGGGAAATGGGCGGGGCTAAGGGGTGGCTTTGCAGAGGTCCTGAGGAGATTTAGGGGGTTTGGGGCTTTTATTTGGGAATTTTGGGTCTTTAAGGGGATTTTTGGGGGTCTCTGGGGGGTTTTTTTTTGGAATTTTGGGGGTTTTGGGGGGTTTTTGGGGGGGAATTTGGGTCGGCAGGGCCGGGAGGGGGCGGGGCTAAAGGGGAAATGGGCGGGGCTAAGGGGTGGCTTTGCAGGGGTCCTGAGGAGATTTAGGGGGTTTGGGGCTTTTATTTGGGAATTTTGGGTCTTTAAGGGGATTTTTGGGGGTCTCTGGGGGGTTTTTTTTTTGAATTTTGGGGGTTTTGGGGGGTTTTTGGGGGGGAATTTGGGTCGGCAGGGCCGGGAGGGGGCGGGGCTAAAGGGGAAATGGGCGGGGCTAAGGGGTGGCTTTGCAGGGGTCCTGAGGAGATTTAGGGGGTTTGGGGCTTTTATTTGGGAATTTTGGGTCTTTAAGGGGATTTTTTGGGGTCTCTGGGGGGGTTTTTTTTGGAATTTTGGGGGTTTTGGGGGGTTTTTGGGGGGGAATTTGGGTCGGCAGGGCCGGGAGGGGGCGGGGCTAAAGGGGAAATGGGCGGGGCTAGAGGGGGAGTGGGCGGGGCTAAGGGGTGGCTTTGCAGGGGTTCTGAGGAGATTTAGGGGGTTTGGGGCTTTTATTTGGGAATTTTGGGTCTTTAAGGGGATTTTTGGGGGTCTCTGGGGGGGTTTTTTTTTGGAATTTTGGGGGTTTTGGGGGTTTTTGGGGGGGAATTTGGGTCGGCAGGGCCGGGAGGGGGCGGGGCTAAAGGGGAAATGGGCGGGGCTAAGGGGTGGCTTTGCAGGGGTCCTGAGGAGATTTAGGGGGTTTGGGGCTTTTATTTGGGAATGTTGGGTCTTTAAGGGGATTTTTGGGGGTCTCTGGGGGGTTTTTTTTTGGAATTTTGGGGGTTTTGGGGGTTTTTTGGGGGGGAATTTGGGTCGGCAGGGCCGGGAGGGGGCGGGGCTAAAGGGGAAATGGGCAGGGCTAAGGTGTGGCTTTGCAGGGGTCCTGAGGAGATTTAGGGGGTTTGGGGCTTTTATTTGGGAATTTTGGGTCTTTAAGGGGATTTTTGGGGGTCTCCGGGGGGTTTTTTTTTTGGAATTTTGGGGGTTTTGGGGGGTTTTTGGGGGGGAATTTGGGTCGGCAGGGCCGGGAGGGGGCGGGGCTAAAGGGGAAATGGGCGGGGCTAAGGGGTGGCTTTGCAGGGGTCCTGAGGAGATTTAGGGGGTTTGGGGCTTTTATTTGGGAATTTTGGGTCTTTAAGGGGATTTTTGGGGGTCTCTGGGTGGTTTTTTTTTGGAATTTTGGGGGTTTTGGGGGGTTTTTGGGGGGGAATTTGGGTCGGCAGGGCCGGGAGGGGGCGGGGCTAAAGGGGAAATGGGCGGGGCTAGAGGGGGAGTGGGCGGGGCTAAGGGGTGGCTTTGCAGGGGTCCTGAGGAGATTTAGGGGGTTTGGGGCTTTTATTTGGGAATTTTGGGTCTTTAAGGGGATTTTTGGGGGTCTCTGGGGGGGTTTTTTTTGGAATTTTGGGGGTTTTGGGGGGTTTTTTGGGGGGGAATTTGGGTCGGCAGGGCCGGGAGGGGGCGGGGCTAAAGGGGAAATGGGCGGGGCTAAGGGGTGGCTTTGCAGGGGTCCTGAGGAGATTTAGGGGGTTTGGGGCTTTTATTTCGGAATTTTGGGTCTTTAAGGGGATTTTTGGGGGTCTCTGGGGGGGTTTTTTTTGGAATTTTGGGGGTTTTGGGGGGTTTTTGGGGGGGAATTTGGGTCGGCAGGGCCGGGAGGGGGCGGGGCTAAAGGGGAAATGGGCGGGGCTAGAGGGGGAGTGGGCGGGGCTAAGGGGTGGCTTTGCAGGGGTTCTGAGGAGATTTAGGGGGTTTGGGGCTTTTATTTGGGAATTTTGGGTCTTTAAGGGGATTTTTGGGGGTCTCTGGGGGGGTTTTTTTTTGAATTTTGGGGGTTTTGGGGGTTTTTGGGGGGGAATTTGGGTCGGCAGGGCCGGGAGGGGGCGGGGCTAAAGGGGAAATGGGCGGGGCTAAGGGGTGGCTTTGCAGGGGTCCTGAGGAGATTTAGGGGGTTTGGGGCTTTTATTTGGGAATGTTGGGTCTTTAAGGGGATTTTTGGGGGTCTCTGGGGGGTTTTTTTTTGGAATTTTGGGGGTTTTGGGGGTTTTTTGGGGGGGAATTTGGGTCGGCAGGGCCGGGAGGGGGCGGGGCTAAAGGGGAAATGGGCGGGGCTAAGGTGTGGCTTTGCAGGGGTCCTGAGGAGATTTAGGGGGTTTGGGGCTTTTATTTGGGAATTTTGGGTCTTAAAGGGGATTTTTGGGGGTCTCCGGGGGGTTTTTTTTTGGAATTTTGGGGGTTTTGGGGGGTTTTTGGGGGGGAATTTGGGTCGGCAGGGCCGGGAGGGGGCGGGGCTAAAGGGGAAATGGGCGGGGCTAAGGGGTGGCTTTGCAGGGGTCCTGAGGAGATTTAGGGGGTTTGGGGCTTTTATTTGGGAATTTTGGGTCTTTAAGGGGATTTTTGGGGGTCTCTGGGTGTTTTTTTTTTGGAATTTTGGGGGTTTTAAGGGGTTTTTGGGGGGGAATTTGGGTCGGCAGGGCCGGGAGGGGGCGGGGCTAAAGGGGAAATGGGCGGGGCTAGAGGGGGAGTGGGCGGGGCTAAGGGGTGGCTTTGCAGGGGTCCTGAGGAGATTTAGGGGGTTTGGGGCTTTTATTTGGGAATTTTGGGTCTTTAAGGGGATTTTTGGGGGTCTCTGGGGGGTTTTTTTTTGGAATTTTGGGGGTTTTGGGGGGTTTTTGGGGGGGAATTTGGGTCGGCAGGGCCGGGAGGGGGCGGGGCTAAAGGGGAAATGGGCGGGGCTAAGGGGTGGCTTTGCAGGGGTCCTGAGGAGATTTAGGGGGTTTGGGGCTTTTATTTGGGAATTTTGGGTCTTTAAGGGGATTTTTGGGGGTCTCTGGGGGGGTTTTTTTTGGAATTTTGGGGGTTTTGGGGGGTTTTTGGGGGGGAATTTGGGTCGGCAGGGCCGGGAGGGGGCGGGGCTAAAGGGGAAATGGGCGGGGCTAGAGGGGGAGTGGGCGGGGCTAAGGGGTGGCTTTGCAGGGGTTCTGAGGAGATTTAGGGGGTTTGGGGCTTTTATTTGGGAATTTTGGGTCTTTAAGGGGATTTTTGGGGGTCTGTGGGGGGGTTTTTTTTGGAATTTTGGGGGTTTTGGGGGTTTTTGGGGGGGAATTTGGGTCGGCAGGGCCGGGAGGGGGCGGGGCTAAAGGGGAAATGGGCGGGGCTAAGGGGTGGCTTTGCAGGGGTCCTGAGGAGATTTAGGGGGTTTGGGGCTTTTATTTGGGAATTTTGGGTCTTTAAGGGGATTTTTGGGGGTCTCTGGGGGGGTTTTTTTTGGAATTTTGGGGGTTTTGGGGGGTTTTTGGGGGGGAATTTGGGTCGGCAGGGCCGGGAGGGGGCGGGGCTAAAGGGGAAATGGGCGGGGCTAAGGGGTGGCTTTGCAGGGGTCCTGAGGAGATTTAGGGGGTTTGGGGCTTTTATTTGGGAATGTTGGGTCTTTAAGGGGATTTTTGGGGGTCTCTGGGGGGTTTTTTTCTGGAATTTTGGGGGTTTTGGGGGGTTTTTGGGGGGGAATTTGGGTCGGCAGGGCCGGGAGGGGGCGGGGCTAAAGGGGAAATGGGCGGGGCTAAGGGGTGGCTTTGCAGGAGTCCTGAGGAGATTTAGGGGGTTTGGGGCTTTTATTTGGGAATTTTGGGTCTTTAAGGGGATTTTTGGGGGTCTCTGGGGGGTTTTTTTCTGGAATTTTGGGGGTTTTGGGGGGTTTTTGGGGGGGAATTTGGGTCGGCAGGGCCGGGAGGGGGCGGGGCTAAAGGGGAAATGGGCGGGGCTAGAGGGGGAGTGGGCGGGGCTAAGAGGTGGCTTTGCAGGGGTCCTGAGGAGATTTAGGGGGTTTGGGGCTTTTATTTGGGAATGTTGGGTCTTTAAGGGGATTTTTGGGGGTCTCTGGGGGGGTTTTTTTTGGAATTTTGGGGGTTTTGGGGGGTTTTTGGGGGGGAATTTGGGTCGGCAGGGCCGGGAGGGGGCGGGGCTAAAGGGGAAATGGGCGGGGCTAAGGGGTGGCTTTGCAGGGGTCCTGAGGAGATTTAGGGGGTTTGGGGCTTTTATTTGGGAATTTTGGGTCTTTAAGGGGATTTTTGGGGGTCTCTGGGGGAGTTTTTTTTGGAATTTTGGGGGTTTTGGGGGGTTTTTGGGGGGGAATTTGGGTCGGCAGGGCCGGGAGGGGGCGGGGCTAAAGGGGAAATGGGCGGGGCTAAGGGGTGGCTTTGCAGAGGTCCTGAGGAGATTTAGGGGGTTTGGGGCTTTTATTTGGGAATTTTGGGTCTTTAAGGGGATTTTTGGGGGTCTCTGGGGGGTTTTTTTTTTGGAATTTTGGGGGTTTTGGGGGGTTTTTGGGGGGGAATTTGGGTCGGCAGGGCCGGGAGGGGGCGGGGCTAAAGGGGAAATGGGCGGGGCTAAGGGGTGGCTTTGCAGGGGTCCTGAGGAGATTTAGGGGGTTTGGGGCTTTTATTTGGGAATTTTGGGTCTTTAAGGGGATTTTTGGGGGTCTCTGGGGGGTTTTTTTTTGGAATTTTGGGGGTTTTGGGGGGTTTTTGGGGGGGAATTTGGGTCGGCAGGGCCGGGAGGGGGCGGGGCTAAAGGGGAAATGGGCGGGGCTAGAGGGGGAGTGGGCGGGGCTAAGGGGTGGCTTTGCAGGGGTCCTGAGGAGATTTAGGGGGTTTGGGGCTTTTATTTGGGAATTTTGGGTCTTTAAGGGGATTTTTGGGGGTCTCTGGGGGGGTTTTTTTTTGGAATTTTGGGGGTTTTGGGGGGTTTTTGGGGGGGAATTTGGGTCGGCAGGGCCGGGAGGGGGCGGGGCTAAAGGGGAAATGGGCGGGGCTAAGGGGTGGCTTTGCAGGGGTCCTGAGGAGATTTAGGGGGTTTGGGGCTTTTATTTGGGAATGTTGGGTCTTTAAGGGGATTTTTGGGGGTCTCTGGGGGGTTTTTTTTCTGGAATTTTGGGGGTTTTTGGGGGTTTTTGGGGGGGGAATTTGGGTCGGCAGGGCCGGGAGGGGGGCGGGGCTAAAGGGGAAATGGGCGGGGCTAAGGGGTGGCTTTGCAGGGGTCCTGAGGAGATTTAGGGGGTTTGGGGCTTTTATTTGGGAATTTTGGGTCTTTAAGGGGATTTTTGGGGGTCTCTGGGGGTTTTTTTTTTGGAATTTTGGGGGTTTTGGGGGGTTTTTGGGGGGGAATTTGGGTCGGCAGGGCCGGGAGGGGGCGGGGCTAAAGGGGAAATGGGCGGGGCTAAGGGGTGGCTTTGCAGGGGTCCTGAGGAGATTTAGGGGGTTTGGGGCTTTTATTTGGGAATTTTGGGTCTTTAAGGGGATTTTTGGGGGTCTCTGGGGGGGTTTTTTTTTTGAATTTTGGGGGTTTTGGGGGGTTTTTGGGGGGGAATTTGGGTCGGCAGGGCCGGGAGGGGGCGGGGCTAAAGGGGAAATGGGCGGGGCTAGAGGGGGAGTGGGCGGGGCTAAGGGGTGGCTTTGCAGGGGTCCTGAGGAGATTTAGGGGGTTTGGGGCTTTTATTTGGGAATTTTGGGTCTTTAAGGGGATTTTTGGGGGTCTCTGGGGGGGTTTTTTTTGGAATTTTGGGGGTTTTGGGGGTTTTTGGGGGGGAATTTGGGTCGGCAGGGCCGGGAGGGGGCGGGGCTAAAGGGGAAATGGGCGGGGCTAAGGGGTGGCTTTGCAGGGGTCCTGAGGAGATTTAGGGGGTTTGGGGCTTTTATTTGGGAATGTTGGGTCTTTAAGGGGATTTTTGGGGGTCTCTGGGGGGTTTTTTTTTGGAATTTTGGGGGTTTTGGGGGTTTTTTGGGGGGGAATTTGGGTCGGCAGGGCCGGGAGGGGGCGGGGCTAAAGGGGAAATGGGCGGGGCTAAGGTGTGGCTTTGCAGGGGTCCTGAGGAGATTTAGGGGGTTTGGGGCTTTTATTTGGGAATTTTGGGTCTTAAAGGGGATTTTTGGGGGTCTCTGGGGGGTTTTTTTTTGGAATTTTGGGGGTTTTGGGGGGTTTTTGGGGGGGAATTTGGGTCGGCAGGGCCGGGAGGGGGCGGGGCTAAAGGGGAAATGGGCGGGGCTAAGGGGTGGCTTTGCAGGGGTCCTGAGGAGATTTAGGGGGTTTGGGGCTTTTATTTGGGAATTTTGGGTCTTTAAGGGGATTTTTGGGGGTCTCTGGGGGTTTTTTTTTTGGAATTTTGGGGGATTTGGGGGGTTTTTGGGGGGGAATTTGGGTCGGCAGGGCCGGTAGGGGGCGGGGCTAAAGGGGAAATGGGCGGGGCTAGAGGGGGAGTGGGCGGGGCTAAGGGGTGGCTTTGCAGGGGTCCTGAGGAGATTTAGGGGGTTTGGGGCTTTTATTTGGGAATTTTGGGTCTTTAAGGGGATTTTTGGGGGTCTCTGGGGGGGTTTTTTTTGGAATTTTGGGGGTTTTGGGGGGTTTTTGGGGGGGAATTTGGGTCGGCAGGGCCGGGAGGGGGCGGGGCTAAAGGGGAAATGGGCGGGGCTAAGGGGTGGCTTTGCAGGGGTCCTGAGGAGATTTAGGGGGTTTGGGGCTTTTATTTGGGAATTTTGGGTCTTTAAGGGGATTTTTGGGGGTCTCTGGGGGGTTTTTTTTTGGAATTTTGGGGGTTTTGGGGGGTTTTTGGGGGGGAATTTGGGTCGGCAGGGCCGGGAGGGGGCGGGGCTAAAGGGGAAATGGGCGGGGCTAAGGGGTGGCTTTGCAGGGGTCCTGAGGAGATTTAGGGGGTTTGGGGCTTTTATTTGGGAATGTTGGGTCTTTAAGGGGATTTTTTGGGGTCTCTGGGGGGTTTTTTTCTGGAATTTTGGGGGTTTTGGGGGGTTTTTGGGGGGGAATTTGGGTCGGCAGGGCCGGGAGGGGGCGGGGCTAAAGGGGAAATGGGCGGGGCTAGAGGGGGAGTGGGCGGGGCTAAGGGGTGGCTTTGCAGGGGTCCTGAGGAGATTTAGGGGGTTTGGGGCTTTTATTTGGGAATTTTGGGTCTTTAAGGGGATTTTTGGGGGTCTCTGGGGGGGTTTTTTTTGGAATTTTGGGGGTTTTGGGGGGTTTTTGGGGGGGAATTTGGGTCGGCAGGGCCGGGAGGGGGCGGGGCTAAAGGGGAAATGGGCGGGGCTAAGGGGTGGCTTTGCAGAGGTCCTGAGGAGATTTAGGGGGTTTGGGGCTTTTATTTGGGAATGTTGGGTCTTTAAGGGGATTTTTGGGGGTCTCTGGGGGGTTTTTTTTTTGGAATTTTGGGGGTTTTGGGGGGTTTTTGGGGGGGAATTTGGGTCGGCAGGGCCGGGAGGGGGCGGGGCTAAAGGGGAAATGGGCGGGGCTAAGGGGTGGCTTTGCAGGGGTCCTGAGGAGATTTAGGGGGTTTGGGGCTTTTATTTGGGAATGTTGGGTCTTTAAGGGGATTTTTGGGGGTCTCTGGGGGGGTTTTTTTTTGGAATTTTGGGGGTTTTGGGGGGTTTTTGGGGGGGAATTTGGGTCGGCAGGGCCGGGAGGGGGCGGGGCTAAAGGGGAAATGGGCGGGGCTAAGGGGTGGCTTTGCAGGGGTCCTGAGGAGATTTAGGGGGTTTGGGGCTTTTATTTGGGAATTTTGGGTCTTTAAGGGGATTTTTGGGGGTCTCTGGGGGGGTTTTTTTTGGAATTTTGGGGGTTTTGGGGGGTTTTTGGGGGGGAATTTGGGTCGGCAGGGCCGGGAGGGGGCGGGGCTAAAGGGGAAATGGGCGGGGCTAAGGGGTGGCTTTGCAGAGGTCCTGAGGAGATTTAGGGGGTTTGGGGCTTTTATTTGGGAATTTTGGGTCTTTAAGGGGATTTTTGGGGGTCTCTGGGGGGTTTTTTTTTGGAATTTTGGGGGTTTTGGGGGGTTTTTGGGGGGGAATTTGGGTCGGCAAGGCCGGGAGGGGGCGGGGCTAAAAGGGAAATGGGCGGGGCTAGAGGGGGAGTGGGCGGGGCTAAGGGGTGGCTTTGCAGGGGTCCTGAGGAGATTTAGGGGGTTTGGGGCTTTTATTTGGGAATGTTGGGTCTTTAAGGGGATTTTTGGGGGTCTCTGGGGGGGTTTTTTTTGGAATTTTGGGGGTTTTGGGGGGTTTTTGGGGGGGAATTTGGGTCGGCAGGGCCGGGAGGGGGCGGGGCTAAAGGGGAAATGGGCGGGGCTAAGGGGTGGCTTTGCAGGGGTCCTGAGGAGATTTAGGGGGTTTGGGGCTTTTATTTGGGAATTTTGGGTCTTTAAGGGGATTTTTGGGGGTCTCTGGGGGTTTTTTTTTTGGAATTTTGGGCGTTTTGGGGGGTTTTTGGGGGGGAATTTGGGTCGGCAGGGCCGGGAGGGGGCGGGGCTAAAGGGGAAATGGGCGGGGCTAAGGGGTGGCTTTGCAGAGGTCCTGAGGAGATTTAGGGGGTTTGGGGCTTTTATTTGGGAATTTTGGGTCTTTAAGGGGATTTTTGGGGGTCTCTGGGGGGTTTTTTTCTGGAATTTTGGGGGTTTTGGGGGGTTTTTGGGGGGGAATTTGGGTCGGCAGGGCCGGGAGGGGGCGGGGCTAAAGGGGAAATGGGCGGGGCTAAGGGGTGGCTTTGCAGGGGTCCTGAGGAGATTTAGGGGGTTTGGGGCTTTTATTTGGGAATTTTGGGTCTTTAAGGGGATTTTTGGGGGTCTCTGGGGGGGTTTTTTTTGGAATTTTGGGGGTTTTGGGGGGTTTTTGGGGGGGAATTTGGGTCGGCAGGGCCGGGAGGGGGCGGGGCTAAAGGGGAAATGGGTGGGGCTAAGGGGTGGCTTTGAAGGGGTCCTGAGGAGATTTAGGGGGTTTGGGGCTTTTATTTGGGAATGTTGGGTCTTTAAGGGGATTTTTGGGGGTCTCTGGGGGGTTTTTTTCTGGAATTTTGGGGGTTTTGGGGGGTTTTTGGGGGGGAATTTGGGTCGGCAGGGCCGGGAGGGGGCGGGGCTAAAGGGGAAATGGGCGGGGCTAAGGGGTGGCTTTGCAGGGGTCCTGAGGAGATTTAGGGGGTTTGGGGCTTTTATTTGGGAATTTTGGGTCTTTAAGGGGATTTTTGGGGGTCTCTGGGGGGGTTTTTTTTGGAATTTTGGGGGTTTTGGGGGGTTTTTGGGGGGGAATTTGGGTCGGCAGGGCCGGGAGGGGGCGGGGCTAAAGGGGAAATGGGCGGGGCTAGAGGGGGAGTGGGCGGGGCTAAGGGGTGGCTTTGCAGGGGTCCTGAGGAGGTTTAGGGGGTTTGGGGCTTTTATTTCGGAATTTTGGGTCTTTAAGGGGATTTTTTGGGGGTCTCTGGGGGGTTTTTTTCTGGAATTTTGGGGGTTTTGGGGGGTTTTTGGGGGGGAATTTGGGTCGGCAGGGCCAGGAGGGGGCGGGGCTAAAGGGGAAATGGGCGGGGCTAGAGGGGGAGTGGGTGGGGGCTAAGGGGTGGCTTTGCAGGGGTCCTGAGGAGATTTAGGGGGTTTGGGGCTTTTATTTCGGAATTTTGGGTCTTTAAGGGGATTTTTGGGGGTCTCTGGGGGGGTTTTTTTTGGAATTTTGGGGGTTTTGGGGGGTTTTTGGGGGGGAATTTGGGTCGGCAGGGCCGGGAGGGGGCGGGGCTAAAGGGGAAATGGGCGGGGCTAAGAGGTGGCTTTGCAGGGGTCCTGAGGAGATTTAGGGGGTTTGGGGCTTTTATTTGGGAATGTTGGGTCTTTAAGGGGATTTTTGGGGGTCTCTGGGGGGTTTTTTTTTGGAATTTTGAGGGTTTTGGGGGGTTTTTGGGGGGGAATTTGGGTCGGCAGGGCCGGGAGGGGGCGGGGCTAAAGGGGAAATGGGCGGGGCTAAGGTGTGGCGTTGCAGGGGTCCTGAGGAGATTTAGGGGGTTTGGGGCTTTTATTTGGGAATTTTGGGTCTTTAAGGGGATTTTTGGGGGTCTCTGGGGGGTTTTTTTTGGAATTTTGGGGGTTTTGGGGGGTTTTTGGGGGGGAATTTGGGTCGGCAGGGCCGGGAGGGGGCGGGGCTAAAGGGGAAATGGGCGGGGCTAGAGGGGGAGTGGGCGGGGCTAAGGGGTGGCTTTGCAGGGGTCCTGAGGAGATTTAGGGGGTTTGGGGCTTTTATTTGGGAATTTTGGGTCTTTAAGGGGATTTTTGGGGGTCTCTGGGGGGTTTTTTTTCTGGAATTTTGGGGGTTTTGGGGGGTTTTTGGGGGGGAATTTGGGTCGGCAGGGCCGGGAGGGGGCGGGGCTAAAGGGGAAATGGGCGGGGCTAAGGGGTGGCTTTGCAGGGGTCCTGAGGAGATTTAGGGGGTTTGGGGCTTTTATTTGGGAATTTTGGGTCTTTAAGGGGATTTTTGGGGGTCTCTGGGGGGGTTTTTTTTGGAATTTTGGGGGTTTTGGGGGGTTTTTGGGGGGGAATTTGGGTCGGCAGGGCCGGGAGGGGGCGGGGCTAAAGGGGAAATGGGCGGGGCTAGAGGGGGAGTGGGCGGGGCTAAGGGGTGGCTTTGCTGGGGTCCTGAGGAGATTTAGGGGGTTTGGGGCTTTTATTTGGGAATTTTGGGTCTTTAAGGGGATTTTTGGGGGTCTCTGGGGGGTTTTTTTCTGGAATTTTGGGGGTTTTGGGGGGTTTTTGGGGGGGAATTTGGGTCAGCAGGGCCGGGAGGGGGCGGGGCTAAAGGGGAAATGGGCGGGGCTAGAGGGGGAGTGGGCGGGGCTAAGGGGTGGCTTTGCAGGGGTCCTGAGGAGATTTAGGGGGTTTGGGGCTTTTATTTGGGAATTTTGGGTCTTTAAGGGGATTTTTGGGGGTCTCTGGGGGGGTTTTTTTTGGAATTTTGGGGGTTTTGGGGGGTTTTTGGGGGGGAATTTGGGTCGGCAGGGCCGGGAGGGGGCGGGGCTAAAGGGGAAATGGGCGGGGCTAAGGGGTGGCTTTGCAGGGGTCCTGAGGAGATTTAGGGGGTTTGGGGCTTTTATTTGGGAATTTTGGGTCTTTAAGGGGATTTTTGGGGGTCTCTGGGGGTTTTTTTTTTGGAATTTTGGGCGTTTTGGGGGGTTTTTGGGGGGGAATTTGGGTCGGCAGGGCCGGGAGGGGGCGGGGCTAAAGGGGAAATGGGCGGGGCTAAGGGGTGGCTTTGCAGGGGTCCTGAGGAGATTTAGGGGGTTTGGGGCTTTTATTTGGGAATGTTGGGTCTTTAAGGGGATTTTTGGGGGTCTCTGGGGGGGTTTTTTTTGGAATTTTGGGGGTTTTGGGGGGTTTTTGGGGGGGAATTTGGGTCGGCAGGGCCGGGAGGGGGCGGGGCTAAAGGGGAAATGGGCGGGGCTAGAGGGGGAGTGGGCGGGGCTAAGGGGTGGCTTTGCAGGGGTCCTGAGGAGATTTAGGGGGTTTGGGGCTTTTATTTGGGAATTTTGGGTCTTTAAGGGGATTTTTGGGGGTCTCTGGGGGGTTTTTTTTTGGAATTTTGGGGGTTTTGGGGGGTTTTTGGGGGGGAATTTGGGTCGGCAGGGCCGGGAGGGGGCGGGGCTAAAGGGGAAATGGGCGGGGCTAAGGTGTGGCTTTGCAGGGGTCCTGAGGAGATTTAGGGGGTTTGGGGCTTTTATTTGGGAATGTTGGGTCTTTAAGGGGATTTTTGGGGGTCTCTGGGGGGTTTTTTTCTGGAATTTTGGGGGTTTTGGGGGGTTTTTGGGGGGGAATTTGGGTCGGCAGGGCCGGGAGGGGGCGGGGCTAAAGGGGAAATGGGCGGGGCTAAGGGGTGGCTTTGCAGGGGTCCTGAGGAGATTTAGGGGGTTTGGGGCTTTTATTTGGGAATTTTGGGTCTTTAAGGGGATTTTTGGGGGTCTCTGGGGGGTTTTTTTTTGGAATTTTGGGGGTTTTGGGGGGTTTTTAGGGGGGAATTTGGGTCGGCAGGGCCGGGAGGGGGCGGGGCTAAAGGGGAAATGGGCGGGGCTAAGGGGTGGCTTTGCAGGGGTCCTGAGGAGATTTAGGGGGTTTGGGGCTTTTATTTGGGAATTTTGGGTCTTTAAGGGGATTTTTGGGGGTCTCTGGGGGGTTTTTTTCTGGAATTTTGGGGGTTTTGGGGGGTTTTTGGGGGGGAATTTGGGTCGGCAGGGCCGGGAGGGGGCGGGGCTAAAGGGGAAATGGGCGGGGCTAAGGTGTGGCTTTGCAGGGGTCCTGAGGAGATTTAGGGGGTTTGGGGCTTTTATTTGGGAATTTTGGGTCTTTAAGGGGATTTTTGGGGGTCTCTGGGGGGTTTTTTTTGGAATTTTGGGGGTTTTGGGGGGTTTTGGGGGGGGAATTTGGGTCGGCAGGGCCGGGAGGGGGCGGGGCTAAAGGGGAAATGGGCGGGGCTAGAGGGGGAGTGGGCGGGGCTAAGGGGTGGCTTTGCAGGGGTCCTGAGGAGATTTAGGGGGTTTGGGGCTTTTATTTGGGAATGTTGGGTCTTTAAGGGGATTTTTGGGGGTCTCTGGGGGGGTTTTTTTTGGAATTTTGGGGGTTTTGGGGGGTTTTTGGGGGGGAATTTGGGTCGGCAGGGCCGGGAGGGGGCGGGGCTAAAGGGGAAATGGGCGGGGCTAAGGGGTGGCTTTGCAGGGGTCCTGAGGAGATTTAGGGGGTTTGGGGCTTTTATTTGGGAATTTTGGGTCTTTAAGGGGATTTTTGGGGGTCTCTGGGGGGGTTTTTTTTGGAATTTTGGGGGTTTTGGGGGGTTTTTGGGGGGGAATTTGGGTCGGCAGGGCCGGGAGGGGGCGGGGCTAAAGGGGAAATGGGCGGGGCTAAGGGGTGGCTTTGCAGGGGTCCTGAGGAGATTTAGGGGGTTTGGGGCTTTTATTTGGGAATTTTGGGTCTTTAAGGGGATTTTTGGGGGTCTCTGGGGGTTTTTTTTTTGGAATTTTGGGGGTTTTGGGGGGTTTTTGGGGGGGAATTTGGGTCGGCAGGGCCGGGAGGGGGCGGGGCTAAAGGGGAAATGGGCGGGGCTAAGGTGTGGCTTTGCAGGGGTCCTGAGGAGATTTAGGGGGTTTGGGGCTTTTATTTGGGAATTTTGGGTCTTTAAGGGGATTTTTGGGGGTCTCTGGGGGGTTTTTTTTTGGAATTTTGGGGGTTTTGGGGGGTTTTTGGGGGGGAATTTGGGTCGGCAGGGCCGGGAGGGGGCGGGGCTAAAGGGGAAATGGGCGGGGCTAAGGGGTGGCTTTGCAGGGGTCCTGAGGAGATTTAGGGGGTTTGGGGCTTTTATTTGGGAATTTTGGGTCTTTAAGGGGATTTTTGGGGGTCTCTGGGGGGGTTTTTTTTGGAATTTTGGGGGTTTTGGGGGGTTTTTGGGGGGGAATTTGGGTCGGCAGGGCCGGGTGGGGGCGGGGCTAAAGGGGAAATGGGCGGGGCTAAGGGGTGGCTTTGCAGGGGTCCTGAGGAGATTTAGGGGTTTTGTGGCTTTTATTTGGGAATGTTGGGTCTTTAAGGGGATGTTTGGGGGTCTCTGGGGGGTTTTTTTCTGGAATTTTGGGGGTTTTGGGGGGTTTTTGGGGGGGAATTTGGGTCGGCAGGGCCGGGAGGGGGCGGGGCTAAAGGGGAAATGGGCGGGGCTAGAGGGGGAGTGGGCGGGGCTAAGGGGTGGCTTTGCAGGGGTCCTGAGGAGATTTAGGGGGTTTGGGGCTTTTATTTGGGAATTTTGGGTCTTTAAGGGGATTTTTGGGGGTCTCTGGGGGGGTTTTTTTTGGAATTTTGGGGGTTTTGGGGGGTTTTTGGGGGGGAATTTGGGTCGGCAGGGCCGGGAGGGGGCGGGGCTAAAGGGGAAATGGGCGGGGCTAAGGGGTGGCTTTGCAGGGGTCCTGAGGAGATTTAGGGGGTTTGGGGCTTTTATTTGGGAATGTTGGGTCTTTAAGGGGATTTTTGGGGGTCTCTGGGGGGTTTTTTTTTGGAATTTTGGGGGTTTTGGGGGGTTTTTGGGGGGGAATTTGGGTCGGCAGGGCCGGGAGGGGGCGGGGCTAAAGGGGAAATGGGCGGGGCTAAGGGGTGGCTTTGCAGGGGTCCTGAGGAGATTTAGGGGGTTTGGGGCTTTTATTTGGGAATTTTGGGTCTTTAAGGGGATTTTTGGGGGTCTCTGGGGGGGTTTTTTTTGGAATTTTGGGGGTTTTGGGGGGTTTTTGGGGGGGAATTTGGGTCGGCAGGGCCGGGAGGGGGCGGGGCTAAAGGGGAAATGGGCGGGGCTAGAGGGGGAGTGGGCGGGGCTAAGGGGTGGCTTTGCAGGGGTCCTGAGGAGATTTAGGGGGTTTGGGGCTTTTATTTGGGAATTTTGGGTCTTTAAGGGGATTTTTGGGGGTCTCTGGGGGGGTTTTTTTTGGAATTTTGGGGGTTTTGGGGGGTTTTTGGGGGGGAATTTGGGTCGGCAGGGCCGGGAGGGGGCGGGGCTAAAGGGGAAATGGGCGGGGCTAAGGTGTGGCTTTGCAGGGGTCCTGAGGAGATTTAGGGGGTTTGGGGCTTTTATTTGGGAATTTTGGGTCTTTAAGGGGATTTTTGGGGGTCTCTGGGGGGGTTTTTTTTGGAATTTTGGGGGTTTTGGGGGGTTTTTGGGGGGGAATTTGGGTCGGCAGGGCCGGGAGGGGGCGGGGCTAAAGGGGAAATGGGCGGGGCTAAGGGGTGGCTTTGCAGGGGTCCTGAGGAGATTTAGGGGGTTTGGGGCTTTTATTTGGGAATTTTGGGTCTTTAAGGGGATTTTTGGGGGTCTCTGGGGGGTTTTTTTCTGGAATTTTGGGGGTTTTGGGGGGTTTTTGGGGGGGAATTTGGGTCGGCAGGGCCGGGAGGGGGCGGGGCTAAAGGGGAAATGGGCGGGGCTAAGGTGTGGCTTTGCAGGGGTCCTGAGGAGATTTAGGGGGTTTGGGGCTTTTATTTGGGAATTTTGGGTCTTTAAGGGGATTTTTGGGGGTCTCTGGGGGTTTTTTTTTTGGAATTTTGGGGGTTTTGGGGGGTTTTTGAAGGGGAATTTGGGTCGGCAGGGCCGGGAGGGGGCGGGGCTAAAGGGGAAATGGGCGGGGCTAGAGGGGGAGTGGGCGGGGCTAAGGGGTGGCTTTTCAGGGGTCCTGAGGAGATTTAGGGGGTTTGGGGCTTTTATTTGGGAATTTTGGGTCTTTAAGGGGATTTTTGGGGGTCTCTGGGGGGGGTTTTTTTGGAATTTTGGGGGTTTTGGGGGGTTTTTGGGGGGGAATTTGGGTCGGCAGGGCCGGGAGGGGGCGGGGCTAAAGGGGAAATGGGCGGGGCTAAGGGGTGGCTTTGCAGGGGTCCTGAGGAGATTTAGGGGGTTTGGGGCTTTTATTTGGGAATGTTGGGTCTTTAAGGGGATTTTTGGGGGTCTCTGGGGGGTTTTTTTCTGGAATTTTGGGGGTTTTGGGGGGTTTTTGGGGGGGAATTTGGGTCGGCAGGGCCGGGAGGGGGCGGGGCTAAAGGGGAAATGGGCGGGGCTAAGGGGTGGCTTTGCAGGGGTCCTGAGGAGATTTAGGGGGTTTGGGGCTTTTATTTGGGAATTTTGGGTCTTTAAGGGGATTTTTGGGGGTCTCTGGGGGGTTTTTTTTTGGAATTTTGGGGGTTTTGGGGGGTTTTTGGGGGGGAATTTGGGTCGGCAGGGCCGGGAGGGGGCGGGGCTAAAGGGGAAATGGGCGGGGCTAAGGGGTGGCTTTGCAGGGGTCCTGAGGAGATTTAGGGGGTTTGGGGCTTTTATTTGGGAATTTTGGGTCTTTAAGGGGATTTTTGGGGGTCTCTGGGGGGTTTTTTTCTGGAATTTTGGGGGTTTTGGGGGGTTTTTGGGGGGGAATTTGGGTCGGCAGGGCCGGGAGGGGGCGGGGCTAAAGGGGAAATGGGCGGGGCTAAGGGGTGGCTTTGCAGGGGTCCTGAGGAGATTTAGGGGGTTTGGGGCTTTTATTTGGGAATTTTGGGTCTTTAAGGGGATTTTTGGGGGTCTCTGGGGGGGTTTTTTTTTGGAATTTTGGGGGTTTTGGGGGGTTTTTGGGGGGGAATTTGGGTCGGCAGGGCCGGGAGGGGGCGGGGCTAAAGGGGAAATGGGCGGGGCTAAGGGGTGGCTTTGCAGGGGTCCTGAGGAGATTTAGGGGGTTTGGGGCTTTTATTTGGGAATTTTGGGTCTTTAAGGGGATTTTTGGGGGTCTCTGGGGGGTTTTTTTTTGGAATTTTGGGGGTTTTGGGGGGTTTTTGGGGTGGAATTTGGGTCGGCAGGGCCGGGAGGGGGCGGGGCTAAAGGGGAAATGGGCGGGGCTAAGGTGTGGCTTTGCAGGGGTCCTGAGGAGATTTAGGGGTTTTGTGGCTTTTATTTGGGAATGTTGGGTCTTTAAGGGGATGTTTGGGGGTCTCTGGGGGTTTATTTTCTGGAATTTTGGGGGTTTTGGGGGGTTTTTGGGGGGGAATTTGGGTCGGCAGGGCCGGGAGGGGGCGGGGCTAAAGGGGAAATGGGCGGGGCTAGAGGGGGAGTGGGCGGGGCTAAGGGGTGGCTTTGCAGGGGTCCTGAGGAGATTTAGGGGGTTTGGGGCTTTTATTTGGGAATTTTGGGTCTTTAAGGGGATTTTTGGGGGTCTCTGGGGGGTTTTTTTTTGGAATTTTGGGGGTTTTGGGGGGGTTTTGGGGGGGAATTTGGGTCGGCAGGGCCGGGAGGGGGCGGGGCTAAAGGGGAAATGGGCGGGGCTAAGGGGTGGCTTTGCAGGGGTCCTGAGGAGATTTAGGGGGTTTGGGGCTTTTATTTGGGAATTTTGGGTCTTTAAGGGGATTTTTGGGGGTCTCTGGGGGGGTTTTTTTTGGAATTTTGGGGGTTTTGGGGGGTTTTTGGGGGGGAATTTGGGTCGGCAGGGCCGGGAGGGGGCGGGGCTAAAGGGGAAATGGGCGGGGCTAGAGGGGGAGTGGGCGGGGCTAAGGGGTGGCTTTTCAGGGGTCCTGAGGAGATTTAGGGGGTTTGGGGCTTTTATTTGGGAATTTTGGGTCTTTAAGGGGATTTTTGGGGGTCTCTGGGGGGGTTTTTTTTGGAATTTTGGGGGTTTTGGGGGGTTTTTGGGGGGGAATTTGGGTCGGCAGGGCCGGGAGGGGGCGGGGCTAAAGGGGAAATGGGCGGGGCTAAGGGGTGGCTTTGCAGGGGTCCTGAGGAGATTTAGGGGGTTTGGGGCTTTTATTTGGGAATTTTGGGTCTTTAAGGGGATTTTTGGGGGTCTCTGGGGGTTTTTTTTCTGGAATTTTGGGGGTTTTGGGGGGTTTTTGGGGGGGAATTTGGGTCGGCAGGGCCGGGAGGGGGCGGGGCTAAAGGGGAAATGGGCGGGGCTAAGGGGTGGCTTTGCAGGGGTCCTGAGGAGATTTAGGGGGTTTGGGGCTTTTATTTCGGAATTTTGGGTCTTTAAGGGGATTTTTGGGGGTCTCTGGGGGGGTTTTTTTTGGAATTTTGGGGGTTTTGGGGGGTTTTTGGGGGGGAATTTGGGTCGGCAGGGCCGGGAGGGGGCGGGGCTAAAGGGGAAATGGGCGGGGCTAAGGTGTGGCTTTGCAGGGGTCCTGAGGAGATTTAGGGGGTTTGGGGCTTTTATTTGGGAATTTTGGGTCTTTAAGGGGATTTTTGGGGGTCTCTGGGGGGTTTTTTTTGGAATTTTGGGGGTTTTGGGGGGTTTTTGGGGGGGAATTTGGGTCGGCAGGGCCGGGAGGGGGCGGGGCTAAAGGGGAAATGGGCGGGGCTAAAGGGGGAGTGGGCGGGGCTAAGGGGTGGCTTTGCTGGGGTCCTGAGGAGATTTAGGGGGTTTGGGGCTTTTATTTGGGAATTTTGGGTCTTTAAGGGGATTTTTGGGGGTCTCTGGGGGGGTTTTTTTTGGAATTTTGGGGGTTTTGGGGGGTTTTTGGGGGGGAATTTGGGTCGGCAGGGCCGGGAGGGGGCGGGGCTAAAGGGGAAATGGGCGGGGCTAAGGGGTGGCTTTGCAGGGGTCCTGAGGAGATTTAGGGGGTTTGGGGCTTTTATTTGGGAATTTTGGGTCTTTAAGGGGATTTTTGGGGGTCTCTGGGGGGTTTTTTTTTGGAATTTTGGGGGTTTTGGGGGGTTTTTGGGGGGGAATTTGGGTCGGCAGGGCCGGGAGGGGGCGGGGCTAAAGGGGAAATGGGCGGGGCTAAGGGGTGGCTTTGCAGGGGTCCTGAGGAGATTTAGGGGGTTTGGGGCTTTTATTTGGGAATTTTGGGTCTTTAAGGGGATTTTTGGGGGTCTCTGGGGGGGTTTTTTTTGGAATTTTGGGGGTTTTGGGGGGTTTTTGGGGGGGAATTTGGGTCGGCCGGGCTGGGAGGGGGCGGGGCTAAAGGGGAAATGGGCGGGGCTAAGGGGTGGCTTTGCAGGGGTCCTGAGGAGATTTAGGGGGTTTGGGGCTTTTATTTGGGAATGTTGGGTCTTTAAGGGGATGTTTGGGGGTCTCTGGGGGGTTTTTTTCTGGAATTTTGGGGGTTTTGGGGGGTTTTTGGGGGGGAATTTGGGTCGGCAGGGCCGGGAGGGGGCGGGGCTAAAGGGGAAATGGGCGGGGCTAGAGGGGGAGTGGGCGGGGCTAAGGGGTGGCTTTGCAGGGGTCCTGAGGAGATTTAGGGGGTTTGGGGCTTTTATTTGGGAATTTTGGGTCTTTAAGGGGATTTTTGGGGGTCTCTGGGGGGGTTTTTTTTGGAATTTTGGGGGTTTTGGGGGGTTTTTGGGGGGGAATTTGGGTCGGCAGGGCCGGGAGGGGGCGGGGCTAAAGGGGAAATGGGCGGGGCTAAGGGGTGGCTTTGCAGGGGTCCTGAGGAGATTTAGGGGGTTTGGGGCTTTTATTTGGGAATGTTGGGTCTTTAAGGGGATTTTTGGGGGTCTCTGGGGGGGTTTTTTTTGGAATTTTGGGGGTTTTGGGGGGTTTTTGGGGGGGAATTTGGGTCGGCAGGGCCGGGAGGGGGCAGGGCTAAAGGGGAAATGGGCGGGGCTAGAGGGGGAGTGGGCGGGGCTAAGGGGTGGCTTTGCAGGGGTCCTGAGGAGATTTAGGGGGTTTGGGGCTTTTATTTGGGAATTTTGGGTCTTTAAGGGGATTTTTGGGGGTCTCTGGGGGGGTTTTTTTTGGAATTTTGGGGGTTTTGGGGGGTTTTTGGGGGGGAATTTGGGTCGGCAGGGCCGGGAGGGGGCGGGGCTAAAGGGGAAATGGGCGGGGCTAAGGGGTGGCTTTGCAGGGGTCCTGAGGAGATTTAGGGGGTTTGGGGCTTTTATTTGGGAATTTTGGGTCTTTAAGGGGATTTTTGGGGGTCTCTGGGGGGGTTTTTTTTTGGAATTTTGGGGGTTTTGGGGGGTTTTTGGGGGGGAATTTGGGTCGGCAGGGCCGGGAGGGGGCGGGGCTAAAGGGGAAATGGGCGGGGCTAAGGGGTGGCTTTGCAGGGGTCCTGAGGAGATTTAGGGGGTTTGGGGCTTTTATTTGGGAATTTTGGGTCTTTAAGGGGATTTTTGGGGGTCTCTGGGGGTTTTTTTTTTGGAATTTTGGGGGTTTTGGGGGGTTTTTGGGGGGGAATTTGGGTCGGCAGGGCCGGGAGGGGGCGGGGCTAAAGGGGAAATGGGCGGGGCTAGAGGGGGAGTGGGCGGGGCTAAGGGGTGGCTTTTCAGGGGTCCTGAGGAGATTTAGGGGGTTTGGGGCTTTTATTTGGGAATTTTGGGTCTTTAAGGGGATTTTTGGGGGTCTCTGGGGGGGTTTTTTTTGGAATTTTGGGGGTTTTGGGGGGTTTTTGGGGGGGAATTTGGGTCGGCAGGGCCGGGAGGGGGCGGGGCTAAAGGGGAAATGGGCGGGGCTAAGGGGTGGCTTTGCAGGGGTCCTGAGGAGATTTAGGGGGTTTGGGGCTTTTATTTGGGAATGTTGGGTCTTTAAGGGGATTTTTGGGGGTCTCTGGGGGGTTTTTTTCTGGAATTTTGGGGGTTTTGGGGGGTTTTTGGGGGGGAATTTGGGTCGGCAGGGCCGGGAGGGGGCGGGGCTAAAGGGGAAATGGGCGGGGCTAAGGGGTGGCTTTGCAGGGGTCCTGAGGAGATTTAGGGGGTTTGGGGCTTTTATTTGGGAATTTTGGGTCTTTAAGGGGATTTTTGGGGGTCTCTGGGGGGTTTTTTTTTGGAATTTTGGGGGTTTTGGGGGGTTTTTGGGGGGGAATTTGGGTCGGCAGGGCCGGGAGGGGGCGGGGCTAAAGGGGAAATGGGCGGGGCTAAGGGGTGGCTTTGCAGGGGTCCTGAGGAGATTTAGGGGGTTTGGGGCTTTTATTTGGGAATTTTGGGTCTTTAAGGGGATTTTTGGGGGTCTCTGGGGGGGTTTTTTTTTGGAATTTTGGGGGTTTTGGGGGGTTTTTGGGGGGGAATTTGGGTCGGCAGGGCCGGGAGGGGGCGGGGCTAAAGGGGAAATGGGCGGGGCTAGAGGGGGAGTGGGCGGGGCTAAGGGGTGGCTTTTCAGGGGTCCTGAGGAGATTTAGGGGGTTTGGGGCTTTTATTTGGGAATTTTGGGTCTTTAAGGGGATTTTTGGGGGTCTCTGGGGGGGTTTTTTTTGGAATTTTGGGGGTTTTGGGGGGTTTTTGGGGGGGAATTTGGGTCGGCAGGGCCGGGAGGGGGCGGGGCTAAAGGGGAAATGGGCGGGGCTAAGGGGTGGCTTTGCAGGGGTCCTGAGGAGATTTAGGGGGTTTGGGGCTTTTATTTGGGAATTTTGGGTCTTTAAGGGGATTTTTGGGGGTCTCTGGGGGTTTTTTTTCTGGAATTTTGGGGGTTTTGGGGGGTTTTTGGGGGGGAATTTGGGTCGGCAGGGCCGGGAGGGGGCGGGGCTAAAGGGGAAATGGGCGGGGCTAAGGGGTGGCTTTGCAGGGGTCCTGAGGAGATTTAGGGGGTTTGGGGCTTTTATTTCGGAATTTTGGGTCTTTAAGGGGATTTTTGGGGGTCTCTGGGGGGGTTTTTTTTGGAATTTTGGGGGTTTTGGGGGGTTTTTGGGGGGGAATTTGGGTCGGCAGGGCCGGGAGGGGGCGGGGCTAAAGGGGAAATGGGCGGGGCTAAGAGGTGGCTTTGCAGGGGTCCTGAGGAGATTTAGGGGGTTTGGGGCTTTTATTTGGGAATTTTGGGTCTTTAAGGGGATTTTTGGGGGTCTCTGGGGGGTTTTTTTTTGGAATTTTGGGGGTTTTGGGGGGTTTTTGGGGGGGAATTTGGGTCGGCAGGGCCGGGAGGGGGCGGGGCTAAAGGGGAAATGGGCGGGGCTAAGGTGTGGCTTTGCAGGGGTCCTGAGGAGATTTAGGGGGTTTGGGGCTTTTATTTGGGAATTTTGGGTCTTTAAGGGGATTTTTGGGGGTCTCTGGGGGGTTTTTTTTGGAATTTTGGGGGTTTTGGGGGGTTTTTGGGGGGGAATTTGGGTCGGCAGGGCCGGGAGGGGGCGGGGCTAAAGGGGAAATGGGCGGGGCTAGAGGGGGAGTGGGCGGGGCTAAGGGGTGGCTTTGCTGGGGTCCTGAGGAGATTTAGGGGGTTTGGGGCTTTTATTTGGGAATTTTGGGTCTTTAAGGGGATTTTTGGGGGTCTCTGGGGGGGTTTTTTTTGGAATTTTGGGGGTTTTGGGGGGTTTTTGGGGGGGAATTTGGGTCGGCAGGGCCGGGAGGGGGCGGGGCTAAAGGGGAAATGGGCGGGGCTAAGGGGTGGCTTTGCAGGGGTCCTGAGGAGATTTAGGGGGTTTGGGGCTTTTATTTGGGAATTTTGGGTCTTTAAGGGGATTTTTGGGGGTCTCTGGGGGGTTTTTTTTTGGAATTTTGGGGGTTTTGGGGGGTTTTTGGGGGGGAATTTGGGTCGGCAGGGCCGGGAGGGGGCGGGGCTAAAGGGGAAATGGGCGGGGCTAAGGGGTGGCTTTGCAGGGGTCCTGAGGAGATTTAGGGGGTTTGGGGCTTTTATTTGGGAATTTTGGGTCTTTAAGGGGATTTTTGGGGGTCTCTGGGGGGGTTTTTTTTGGAATTTTGGGGGTTTTGGGGGGTTTTTGGGGGGGAATTTGGGTCGGCCGGGCCGGGAGGGGGCGGGGCTAAAGGGGAAATGGGCGGGGCTAAGGGGTGGCTTTGCAGGGGTCCTGAGGAGATTTAGGGGGTTTGGGGCTTTTATTTGGGAATTTTGGGTCTTTAAGGGGATTTTTGGGGGTCTCTGGGGGGTTTTTTTTTGGAATTTTGGGGGTTTTGGGGGGTTTTTGGGGTGGAATTTGGGTCGGCAGGGCCGGGAGGGGGCGGGGCTAAAGGGGAAATGGGCGGGGCTAAGGTGTGGCTTTGCAGGGGTCCTGAGGAGATTTAGGGGGTTTGTGGCTTTTATTTGGGAATGTTGGGTCTTTAAGGGGATTTTTGGGGGTCTCTGGGGGGTTTTTTTCTGGAATTTTGGGGGTTTTGGGGGGTTTTTGGGGGGGAATTTGGGTCGGCAGGGCCGGGAGGGGGCGGGGCTAAAGGGGAAATGGGCGGGGCTAGAGGGGGAGTGGGCGGGGCTAAGGGGTGGCTTTGCAGGGGTCCTGAGGAGATTTAGGGGGTTTGGGGCTTTTATTTGGGAATTTTGGGTCTTTAAGGGGATTTTTGGGGGTCTCTGGGGGGGTTTTTTTTGGAATTTTGGGGGTTTTGGGGGGTTTTTGGGGGGGAATTTGGGTCGGCAGGGCCGGGAGGGGGCGGGGCTAAAGGGGAAATGGGCGGGGCTAAGGGGTGGCTTTGCAGGGGTCCTGAGGAGATTTAGGGGGTTTGGGGCTTTTATTTGGGAATGTTGGGTCTTTAAGGGGATTTTTGGGGGTCTCTGGGGGGGTTTTTTTTGGAATTTTGGGGGTTTTGGGGGGTTTTTGGGGGGGAATTTGGGTCGGCAGGGCCGGGAGGGGGCAGGGCTAAAGGGGAAATGGGCGGGGCTAGAGGGGGAGTGGGCGGGGCTAAGGGGTGGCTTTGCAGGGGTCCTGAGGAGATTTAGGGGGTTTGGGGCTTTTATTTGGGAATTTTGGGTCTTTAAGGGGATTTTTGGGGGTCTCTGGGGGGGTTTTTTTTGGAATTTTGGGGGTTTTGGGGGGTTTTTGGGGGGGAATTTGGGTCGGCAGGGCCGGGAGGGGGCGGGGCTAAAGGGGAAATGGGCGGGGCTAAGGTGTGGCTTTGCAGGGGTCCTGAGGAGATTTAGGGGGTTTGTGGCTTTTATTTGGGAATGTTGGGTCTTTAAGGGGATGTTTGGGGGTCTCTGGGGGGTTTTTTTCTGGAATTTTGGGGGTTTTGGGGGGTTTTTGGGGGGGAATTTGGGTCGGCAGGGCCGGGAGGGGGCGGGGCTAAAGGGGAAATGGGCGGGGCTAGAGGGGGAGTGGGCGGGGCTAAGGGGTGGCTTTGCAGGGGTCCTGAGGAGATTTAGGGGGTTTGGGGCTTTTATTTGGGAATTTTGGGTCTTTAAGGGGATTTTTGGGGGTCTCTGGGGGGGTTTTTTTTGGAATTTTGGGGGTTTTGGGGGGTTTTTGGGGGGGAATTTGGGTCGGCAGGGCCGGGAGGGGGCGGGGCTAAAGGGGAAATGGGCGGGGCTAAGGGGTGGCTTTGCAGGGGTCCTGAGGAGATTTAGGGGGTTTGGGGCTTTTATTTGGGAATGTTGGGTCTTTAAGGGGATTTTTGGGGGTCTCTGGGGGGGTTTTTTTTGGAATTTTGGGGGTTTTGGGGGGTTTTTGGGGGGGAATTTGGGTCGGCAGGGCCGGGAGGGGGCAGGGCTAAAGGGGAAATGGGCGGGGCTAGAGGGGGAGTGGGCGGGGCTAAGGGGTGGCTTTGCAGGGGTCCTGAGGAGATTTAGGGGGTTTGGGGCTTTTATTTGGGAATTTTGGGTCTTTAAGGGGATTTTTGGGGGTCTCTGGGGGGGTTTTTTTTGGAATTTTGGGGGTTTTGGGGGGTTTTTGGGGGGGAATTTGGGTCGGCAGGGCCGGGAGGGGGCGGGGCTAAAGGGGAAATGGGCGGGGCTAAGGGGTGGCTTTGCAGGGGTCCTGAGGAGATTTAGGGGGTTTGGGGCTTTTATTTGGGAATTTTGGGTCTTTAAGGGGATTTTTGGGGGTCTCTGGGGGGGTTTTTTTTTGGAATTTTGGGGGTTTTGGGGGGTTTTTGGGGGGGAATTTGGGTCGGCAGGGCCGGGAGGGGGCGGGGCTAAAGGGGAAATGGGCGGGGCTAAGGGGTGGCTTTGCAGGGGTCCTGAGGAGATTTAGGGGGTTTGGGGCTTTTATTTGGGAATTTTGGGTCTTTAAGGGGATTTTTGGGGGTCTCTGGGGGTTTTTTTTTTGGAATTTTGGGGGTTTTGGGGGGTTTTTGAAGGGGAATTTGGGTCGGCAGGGCCGGGAGGGGGCGGGGCTAAAGGGGAAATGGGCGGGGCTAAGGGGTGGCTTTTCAGGGGTCCTGAGGAGATTTAGGGGGTTTGGGGCTTTTATTTGGGAATTTTGGGTCTTTAAGGGGATTTTTGGGGGTCTCTGGGGGGTTTTTTTTTGGAATTTTGGGGGTTTTGGGGGGTTTTTGGGGGGGAATTTGGGTCGGCAGGGCCGGGAGGGGGCGGGGCTAAAGGGGAAATGGGCGGGGCTAAGGGGTGGCTTTGCAGGGGTCCTGAGGAGATTTAGGGGGTTTGGGGCTTTTATTTGGGAATTTTGGGTCTTTAAGGGGATTTTTGGGGGTCTCTGGGGGGTTTTTTTCTGGAATTTTGGGGGTTTTGGGGGGTTTTTGGGGGGGAATTTGGGTCGGCAGGGCCGGGAGGGGGCGGGGCTAAAGGGGAAATGGGCGGGGCTAGAGGGGGAGTGGGCGGGGCTAAGGGGTGGCTTTGCAGGGGTCCTGAGGAGATTTAGGGGGTTTGGGGCTTTTATTTGGGAATTTTGGGTCTTTAAGGGGATTTTTGGGGGTCTCTGGGGGGTTTTTTTTTGGAATTTTGGGGGTTTTGGGGGGGTTTTGGGGGGGAATTTGGGTCGGCAGGGCCGGGAGGGGGCGGGGCTAAAGGGGAAATGGGCGGGGCTAAGGGGTGGCTTTGCAGGGGTCCTGAGGAGATTTAGGGGGTTTGGGGCTTTTATTTGGGAATTTTGGGTCTTTAAGGGGATTTTTGGGGGTCTCTGGGGGGGTTTTTTTTGGAATTTTGGGGGTTTTGGGGGGTTTTTGGGGGGGAATTTGGGTCGGCAGGGCCGGGAGGGGGCGGGGCTAAAGGGGAAATGGGCGGGGCTAGAGGGGGAGTGGGCGGGGCTAAGGGGTGGCTTTTCAGGGGTCCTGAGGAGATTTAGGGGGTTTGGGGCTTTTATTTGGGAATTTTGGGTCTTTAAGGGGATTTTTGGGGGTCTCTGGGGGGGTTTTTTTTGGAATTTTGGGGGTTTTGGGGGGTTTTTGGGGGGGAATTTGGGTCGGCAGGGCCGGGAGGGGGCGGGGCTAAAGGGGAAATGGGCGGGGCTAAGGGGTGGCTTTGCAGGGGTCCTGAGGAGATTTAGGGGGTTTGGGGCTTTTATTTGGGAATTTTGGGTCTTTAAGGGGATTTTTGGGGGTCTCTGGGGGTTTTTTTTCTGGAATTTTGGGGGTTTTGGGGGGTTTTTGGGGGGGAATTTGGGTCGGCAGGGCCGGGAGGGGGCGGGGCTAAAGGGGAAATGGGCGGGGCTAAGGGGTGGCTTTGCAGGGGTCCTGAGGAGATTTAGGGGGTTTGGGGCTTTTATTTGGGAATGTTGGGTCTTTAAGGGGATTTTTGGGGGTCTCTGGGGGGTTTTTTTCTGGAATTTTGGGGGTTTTGGGGGGTTTTTGGGGGGGAATTTGGGTCGGCAGGGCCGGGAGGGGGCGGGGCTAAAGGGGAAATGGGCGGGGCTAAGGGGTGGCTTTGCAGGGGTCCTGAGGAGATTTAGGGGGTTTGGGGCTTTTATTTGGGAATTTTGGGTCTTTAAGGGGATTTTTGGGGGTCTCTGGGGGGTTTTTTTTTGGAATTTTGGGGGTTTTGGGGGGTTTTTGGGGGGGAATTTGGGTCGGCAGGGCCGGGAGGGGGCGGGGCTAAAGGGGAAATGGGCGGGGCTAAGGGGTGGCTTTGCAGGGGTCCTGAGGAGATTTAGGGGGTTTGGGGCTTTTATTTGGGAATTTTGGGTCTTTAAGGGGATTTTTGGGGGTCTCTGGGGGGTTTTTTTCTGGAATTTTGGGGGTTTTGGGGGGTTTTTGGGGGGGAATTTGGGTCGGCAGGGCCGGGAGGGGGCGGGGCTAAAGGGGAAATGGGCGGGGCTAGAGGGGGAGTGGGCGGGGCTAAGGGGTGGCTTTGCAGGGGTCCTGAGGAGATTTAGGGGGTTTGGGGCTTTTATTTGGGAATTTTGGGTCTTTAAGGGGATTTTTGGGGGTCTCTGGGGGGTTTTTTTTTGGAATTTTGGGGGTTTTGGGGGGGTTTTGGGGGGGAATTTGGGTCGGCAGGGCCGGGAGGGGGCGGGGCTAAAGGGGAAATGGGCGGGGCTAAGGGGTGGCTTTGCAGGGGTCCTGAGGAGATTTAGGGGGTTTGGGGCTTTTATTTGGGAATTTTGGGTCTTTAAGGGGATTTTTGGGGGTCTCTGGGGGGGTTTTTTTTTGGAATTTTGGGGGTTTTGGGGGGTTTTTGGGGGGGAATTTGGGTCGGCAGGGCCGGGAGGGGGCGGGGCTAAAGGGGAAATGGGCGGGGCTAGAGGGGGAGTGGGCGGGGCTAAGGGGTGGCTTTTCAGGGGTCCTGAGGAGATTTAGGGGGTTTGGGGCTTTTATTTGGGAATTTTGGGTCTTTAAGGGGATTTTTGGGGGTCTCTGGGGGGGTTTTTTTTGGAATTTTGGGGGTTTTGGGGGGTTTTTGGGGGGGAATTTGGGTCGGCAGGGCCGGGAGGGGGCGGGGCTAAAGGGGAAATGGGCGGGGCTAAGGGGTGGCTTTGCAGGGGTCCTGAGGAGATTTAGGGGGTTTGGGGCTTTTATTTGGGAATTTTGGGTCTTTAAGGGGATTTTTGGGGGTCTCTGGGGGTTTTTTTTCTGGAATTTTGGGGGTTTTGGGGGGTTTTTGGGGGGGAATTTGGGTCGGCAGGGCCGGGAGGGGGCGGGGCTAAAGGGGAAATGGGCGGGGCTAAGGGGTGGCTTTGCAGGGGTCCTGAGGAGATTTAGGGGGTTTGGGGCTTTTATTTCGGAATTTTGGGTCTTTAAGGGGATTTTTGGGGGTCTCTGGGGGGGTTTTTTTTGGAATTTTGGGGGTTTTGGGGGGTTTTTGGGGGGGAATTTGGGTCGGCAGGGCCGGGAGGGGGCGGGGCTAAAGGGGAAATGGGCGGGGCTAAGAGGTGGCTTTGCAGGGGTCCTGAGGAGATTTAGGGGGTTTGGGGCTTTTATTTGGGAATTTTGGGTCTTTAAGGGGATTTTTGGGGGTCTCTGGGGGGTTTTTTTTTGGAATTTTGGGGGTTTTGGGGGGTTTTTGGGGGGGAATTTGGGTCGGCAGGGCCGGGAGGGGGCGGGGCTAAAGGGGAAATGGGCGGGGCTAAGGTGTGGCTTTGCAGGGGTCCTGAGGAGATTTAGGGGGTTTGGGGCTTTTATTTGGGAATTTTGGGTCTTTAAGGGGATTTTTGGGGGTCTCTGGGGGGTTTTTTTTGGAATTTTGGGGGTTTTGGGGGGTTTTTGGGGGGGAATTTGGGTCGGCAGGGCCGGGAGGGGGCGGGGCTAAAGGGGAAATGGGCGGGGCTAGAGGGGGAGTGGGCGGGGCTAAGGGGTGGCTTTGCTGGGGTCCTGAGGAGATTTAGGGGGTTTGGGGCTTTTATTTGGGAATTTTGGGTCTTTAAGGGGATTTTTGGGGGTCTCTGGGGGGGTTTTTTTTGGAATTTTGGGGGTTTTGGGGGGTTTTTGGGGGGGAATTTGGGTCGGCAGGGCCGGGAGGGGGCGGGGCTAAAGGGGAAATGGGCGGGGCTAAGGGGTGGCTTTGCAGGGGTCCTGAGGAGATTTAGGGGGTTTGGGGCTTTTATTTGGGAATTTTGGGTCTTTAAGGGGATTTTTGGGGGTCTCTGGGGGGTTTTTTTTTTGAATTTTGGGGGTTTTGGGGGGTTTTTGGGGGGGAATTTGGGTCGGCAGGGCCGGGAGGGGGCGGGGCTAAAGGGGAAATGGGCGGGGCTAAGGGGTGGCTTTGCAGGGGTCCTGAGGAGATTTAGGGGGTTTGGGGCTTTTATTTGGGAATTTTGGGTCTTTAAGGGGATTTTTGGGGGTCTCTGGGGGGGTTTTTTTTGGAATTTTGGGGGTTTTGGGGGGTTTTTGGGGGGGAATTTGGGTCGGCCGGGCCGGGAGGGGGCGGGGCTAAAGGGGAAATGGGCGGGGCTAAGGGGTGGCTTTGCAGGGGTCCTGAGGAGATTTAGGGGGTTTGGGGCTTTTATTTGGGAATTTTGGGTCTTTAAGGGGATTTTTGGGGGTCTCTGGGGGGTTTTTTTTTGGAATTTTGGGGGTTTTGGGGGGTTTTTGGGGTGGAATTTGGGTCGGCAGGGCCGGGAGGGGGCGGGGCTAAAGGGGAAATGGGCGGGGCTAGAGGGGGAGTGGGCGGGGCTAAGGGGTGGCTTTGCAGGGGTCCTGAGGAGATTTAGGGGGTTTGGGGCTTTTATTTGGGAATTTTGGGTCTTTAAGGGGATTTTTGGGGGTCTCTGGGGGGGTTTTTTTTGGAATTTTGGGGGTTTTGGGGGGTTTTTGGGGGGGAATTTGGGTCGGCAGGGCCGGGAGGGGGCGGGGCTAAAGGGGAAATGGGCGGGGCTAAGGGGTGGCTTTGCAGGGGTCCTGAGGAGATTTAGGGGGTTTGGGGCTTTTATTTGGGAATGTTGGGTCTTTAAGGGGATTTTTGGGGGTCTCTGGGGGGGTTTTTTTTGGAATTTTGGGGGTTTTGGGGGGTTTTTGGGGGGGAATTTGGGTCGGCAGGGCCGGGAGGGGGCAGGGCTAAAGGGGAAATGGGCGGGGCTAGAGGGGGAGTGGGCGGGGCTAAGGGGTGGCTTTGCAGGGGTCCTGAGGAGATTTAGGGGGTTTGGGGCTTTTATTTGGGAATTTTGGGTCTTTAAGGGGATTTTTGGGGGTCTCTGGGGGGGTTTTTTTTGGAATTTTGGGGGTTTTGGGGGGTTTTTGGGGGGGAATTTGGGTCGGCAGGGCCGGGAGGGGGCGGGGCTAAAGGGGAAATGGGCGGGGCTAAGGGGTGGCTTTGCAGGGGTCCTGAGGAGATTTAGGGGGTTTGGGGCTTTTATTTGGGAATTTTGGGTCTTTAAGGGGATTTTTGGGGGTCTCTGGGGGGGTTTTTTTTTGGAATTTTGGGGGTTTTGGGGGGTTTTTGGGGGGGAATTTGGGTCGGCAGGGCCGGGAGGGGGCGGGGCTAAAGGGGAAATGGGCGGGGCTAAGGGGTGGCTTTGCAGGGGTCCTGAGGAGATTTAGGGGGTTTGGGGCTTTTATTTGGGAATTTTGGGTCTTTAAGGGGATTTTTGGGGGTCTCTGGGGGGTTTTTTTTCTGGAATTTTGGGGGTTTTGGGGGGTTTTTGGGGGGGAATTTGGGTCGGCAGGGCCGGGAGGGGGCGGGGCTAAAGGGGAAATGGGCGGGGCTAGAGGGGGAGTGGGCGGGGCTAAGGGGTGGCTTTGCAGGGGTCCTGAGGAGATTTAGGGGGTTTGGGGCTTTTATTTGGGAATTTTGGGTCTTTAAGGGGATTTTTGGGGGTCTCTGGGGGGTTTTTTTTTGGAATTTTGGGGGTTTTGGGGGGGTTTTGGGGGGGAATTTGGGTCGGCAGGGCCGGGAGGGGGCGGGGCTAAAGGGGAAATGGGCGGGGCTAAGGGGTGGCTTTGCAGGGGTCCTGAGGAGATTTAGGGGGTTTGGGGCTTTTATTTGGGAATTTTGGGTCTTTAAGGGGATTTTTGGGGGTCTCTGGGGGGGTTTTTTTTGGAATTTTGGGGGTTTTGGGGGGTTTTTGGGGGGGAATTTGGGTCGGCAGGGCCGGGAGGGGGCGGGGCTAAAGGGGAAATGGGCGGGGCTAGAGGGGGAGTGGGCGGGGCTAAGGGGTGGCTTTTCAGGGGTCCTGAGGAGATTTAGGGGGTTTGGGGCTTTTATTTGGGAATTTTGGGTCTTTAAGGGGATTTTTGGGGGTCTCTGGGGGGGTTTTTTTTGGAATTTTGGGGGTTTTGGGGGGTTTTTGGGGGGGAATTTGGGTCGGCAGGGCCGGGAGGGGGCGGGGCTAAAGGGGAAATGGGCGGGGCTAAGGGGTGGCTTTGCAGGGGTCCTGAGGAGATTTAGGGGGTTTGGGGCTTTTATTTGGGAATTTTGGGTCTTTAAGGGGATTTTTGGGGGTCTCTGGGGGTTTTTTTTCTGGAATTTTGGGGGTTTTGGGGGGTTTTTGGGGGGGAATTTGGGTCGGCAGGGCCGGGAGGGGGCGGGGCTAAAGGGGAAATGGGCGGGGCTAAGGGGTGGCTTTGCAGGGGTCCTGAGGAGATTTAGGGGGTTTGGGGCTTTTATTTCGGAATTTTGGGTCTTTAAGGGGATTTTTGGGGGTCTCTGGGGGGGTTTTTTTTGGAATTTTGGGGGTTTTGGGGGGTTTTTGGGGGGGAATTTGGGTCGGCAGGGCCGGGAGGGGGCGGGGCTAAAGGGGAAATGGGCGGGGCTAAGAGGTGGCTTTGCAGGGGTCCTGAGGAGATTTAGGGGGTTTGGGGCTTTTATTTGGGAATTTTGGGTCTTTAAGGGGATTTTTGGGGGTCTCTGGGGGGTTTTTTTTTGGAATTTTGGGGGTTTTGGGGGGTTTTTGGGGGGGAATTTGGGTCGGCAGGGCCGGGAGGGGGCGGGGCTAAAGGGGAAATGGGCGGGGCTAAGGTGTGGCTTTGCAGGGGTCCTGAGGAGATTTAGGGGGTTTGGGGCTTTTATTTGGGAATTTTGGGTCTTTAAGGGGATTTTTGGGGGTCTCTGGGGGGTTTTTTTTGGAATTTTGGGGGTTTTGGGGGGTTTTTGGGGGGGAATTTGGGTCGGCAGGGCCGGGAGGGGGCGGGGCTAAAGGGGAAATGGGCGGGGCTAGAGGGGGAGTGGGCGGGGCTAAGGGGTGGCTTTGCTGGGGTCCTGAGGAGATTTAGGGGGTTTGGGGCTTTTATTTGGGAATTTTGGGTCTTTAAGGGGATTTTTGGGGGTCTCTGGGGGGGTTTTTTTTGGAATTTTGGGGGTTTTGGGGGGTTTTTGGGGGGGAATTTGGGTCGGCAGGGCCGGGAGGGGGCGGGGCTAAAGGGGAAATGGGCGGGGCTAAGGGGTGGCTTTGCAGGGGTCCTGAGGAGATTTAGGGGGTTTGGGGCTTTTATTTGGGAATTTTGGGTCTTTAAGGGGATTTTTGGGGGTCTCTGGGGGGTTTTTTTTTGGAATTTTGGGGGTTTTGGGGGGTTTTTGGGGGGGAATTTGGGTCGGCAGGGCCGGGAGGGGGCGGGGCTAAAGGGGAAATGGGCGGGGCTAAGGGGTGGCTTTGCAGGGGTCCTGAGGAGATTTAGGGGGTTTGGGGCTTTTATTTGGGAATTTTGGGTCTTTAAGGGGATTTTTGGGGGTCTCTGGGGGGGTTTTTTTTGGAATTTTGGGGGTTTTGGGGGGTTTTTGGGGGGGAATTTGGGTCGGCCGGGCCGGGAGGGGGCGGGGCTAAAGGGGAAATGGGCGGGGCTAAGGGGTGGCTTTGCAGGGGTCCTGAGGAGATTTAGGGGGTTTGGGGCTTTTATTTGGGAATTTTGGGTCTTTAAGGGGATTTTTGGGGGTCTCTGGGGGGTTTTTTTTTGGAATTTTGGGGGTTTTGGGGGGTTTTTGGGGTGGAATTTGGGTCGGCAGGGCCGGGAGGGGGCGGGGCTAAAGGGGAAATGGGCGGGGCTAAGGTGTGGCTTTGCAGGGGTCCTGAGGAGATTTAGGGGGTTTGTGGCTTTTATTTGGGAATGTTGGGTCTTTAAGGGGATGTTTGGGGGTCTCTGGGGGGTTTTTTTCTGGAATTTTGGGGGTTTTGGGGGGTTTTTGGGGGGGAATTTGGGTCGGCAGGGCCGGGAGGGGGCGGGGCTAAAGGGGAAATGGGCGGGGCTAGAGGGGGAGTGGGCGGGGCTAAGGGGTGGCTTTGCAGGGGTCCTGAGGAGATTTAGGGGGTTTGGGGCTTTTATTTGGGAATTTTGGGTCTTTAAGGGGATTTTTGGGGGTCTCTGGGGGGGTTTTTTTTGGAATTTTGGGGGTTTTGGGGGGTTTTTGGGGGGGAATTTGGGTCGGCAGGGCCGGGAGGGGGCGGGGCTAAAGGGGAAATGGGCGGGGCTAGGGTGGCTTTGCAGGGGTCCTGAGGAGATTTAGGGGGTTTGGGGCTTTTATTTGGGAATGTTGGGTCTTTAAGGGGATTTTTGGGGGTCTCTGGGGGGGTTTTTTTTGGAATTTTGGGGGTTTTGGGGGGTTTTTGGGGGGGAATTTGGGTCGGCAGGGCCGGGAGGGGGCAGGGCTAAAGGGGAAATGGGCGGGGCTAGAGGGGAGTGGGCGGGGCTAAGGGGTGGCTTTGCAGGGGTCCTGAGGAGATTTAGGGGGTTTGGGGCTTTTATTTGGGAATTTTGGGTCTTTAAGGGGATTTTTGGGGGTCTCTGGGGGGGTTTTTTTTTGGAATTTTGGGGGTTTTGGGGGGTTTTTGGGGGGGAATTTGGGTCGGCAGGGCCGGGAGGGGGCGGGGCTAAAGGGGGAAATGGGCGGGGCTAAGGGGTGGCTTTGCAGGGGTCCTGAGGAGATTTAGGGGGTTTGGGGCTTTTATTTGGGAATTTTGGGTCTTTAAGGGGATTTTTGGGGGTCTCTGGGGGGGTTTTTTTTTGGAATTTTGGGGGTTTTGGGGGGTTTTTGGGGGGGAATTTGGGTCGGCAGGGCCGGGAGGGGGCGGGGCTAAAGGGGAAATGGGCGGGGCTAAGGGGTGGCTTTGCAGGGGTCCTGAGGAGATTTAGGGGGTTTGGGGCTTTTATTTGGGAATTTTGGGTCTTTAAGGGGATTTTTGGGGGTCTCTGGGGGGTTTTTTCTGGAATTTTGGGGGTTTTGGGGGGTTTTTGGGGGGGAATTTGGGTCGGCAGGGCCGGGAGGGGGCGGGGCTAAAGGGGAAATGGGCGGGGCTAAGGTGTGGCTTTGCAGGGGTCCTGAGGAGATTTAGGGGGTTTGGGGCTTTTATTTGGGAATTTTGGGTCTTTAAGGGGATTTTTGGGGGTCTCTGGGGGGTTTTTTTTTGGAATTTTGGGGGTTTTGGGGGGTTTTTGGGGGGAATTTGGGTCGGCAGGGCCGGGAGGGGGCGGGGCTAAAGGGGAAATGGGCGGGGCTAGAGGGGGAGTGGGCGGGGCTAAGGGGTGGCTTTTCAGGGGTCCTGAGGAGATTTAGGGGGTTTGGGGCTTTTATTTGGGAATTTTGGGTCTTTAAGGGGATTTTTGGGGGTCTCTGGGGGGGTTTTTTTTGGAATTTTGGGGGTTTTGGGGGGTTTTTGGGGGGAATTTGGGTCGGCAGGGCCGGAGGGGGCGGGCTAAAGGGGAAATGGGCGGGGCTAGAGGGGTGGCTTTGCAGGGGTCCTGAGGAGATTTAGGGGTTTGGGGCTTTTATTTGGGAATGTTGGGTCTTTAAGGGGATTTTTGGGGGTCTCTGGGGGTTTTTTTTCTGGAATTTTGGGGGTTTTGGGGGGTTTTTGGGGGGGAATTTGGGTCGGCAGGGCCGGGAGGGGGCGGGGCTAAAGGGAAATGGGCGGGGCTAGAGGGGGAGTGGGCGGGGCTAAGGGGTGGCTTTCAGGGGTCCTGAGGAGATTTAGGGGGTTTGGGGCTTTTATTTGGGAATTTTGGGTCTTTAAGGGGATTTTTGGGGGTCTCTGGGGGGTTTTTTTTTGGAATTTTGGGGGTTTTGGGGGGTTTTTGGGGGGGAATTTGGGTCGGCAGGGCCGGGAGGGGGCGGGGCTAAAGGGGAAATGGGCGGGGCTAAGGGGTGGCTTTGCAGGGGTCCTGAGGAGATTTAGGGGGTTTGGGGCTTTTATTTGGGAATTTTGGGTCTTTAAGGGGATTTTTGGGGGTCTCTGGGGGGTTTTTTTTGGAATTTTGGGGGTTTTGGGGGGTTTTTGGGGGGGAATTTGGGTCGGCAGGGCCGGGAGGGGGCGGGGCTAAAGGGGAAATGGGCGGGGCTAAGGGGTGGCTTTGCAGGGGTCCTGAGGAGATTTAGGGGGTTTGGGGCTTTTATTTGGGAATTTTGGGTCTTTAAGGGATTTTTGGGGGTCTCTGGGGGGGGTTTTTTTTTGGAATTTTGGGGGTTTTGGGGGGTTTTTGGGGGGGAATTTGGGTCGGCAGGGCGGGAGGGGGCGGGGCTAAAGGGAATGGGCGGGGCTAAGGGGTGGCTTTGCAGGGGTTCTGAGGAGATTTAGGGGGTTTGGGGCTTTTATTTGGGAATTTTGGGTCTTTAAGGGGATTTTTGGGGGTCTCTGGGGGGTTTTTTTTTGGAATTTTGGGGGTTTTGGGGGGTTTTTGGGTGGAATTTGGGTCGGCAGGGCCGGGAGGGGGCGGGGCTAAAGGGGAAATGGGCGGGGCTAAGGGGTGGCTTTGCAGGGGTCCTGAGGAGATTTAGGGGGTTTGGGGCTTTTGATTTGGGAATTTTGGGTCTTTAAGGGATTTTTGGGGGTCTCTGGGGGGGTTTTTTTTGGAATTTTGGGGGTTTTGGGGGGTTTTTGGGGGGGAATTTGGGTCGGCAGGGCCGGGAGGGGGCGGGGCTAAAGGGGAAATGGGCGGGGCTAAGGGGTGGCTTTGCAGGGGTCCTGAGGAGATTTAGGGGGTTTGGGGCTTTTATTTGGGAATGTTGGGTCTTTAAGGGGATTTTTGGGGGTCTCTGGGGGGTTTTTTTTTGGAATTTTGGGGGTTTTGGGGGGGTTTTTGGGGGGGAATTTGGGTCGGCAGGGCCGGGAGGGGGCGGGGCTAAAGGGGAAATGGGCGGGGCTAAGGGGTGGCTTTGCAGGGGTCCTGAGGAGATTTAGGGGGTTTGGGGCTTTTATTTGGGAATTTTGGGTCTTTAAGGGGATTTTTGGGGGTCTCTGGGGGGGTTTTTTTTGGAATTTTGGGGGTTTTGGGGGGTTTTTGGGGGGGAATTTGGGTCGGCAGGGCCGGGAGGGGGCGGGGCTAAAGGGGAAATGGGCGGGGCTAAGGTGTGGCTTTGCAGGGGTCCTGAGGAGATTTAGGGGGTTTGGGGCTTTTATTTGGGAATTTTGGGTCTTTAAGGGGATTTTTGGGGGTCTCTGGGGGGTTTTTTTTGGAATTTTGGGGGTTTTGGGGGGTTTTTGGGGGGGAATTTGGGTCGGCAGGGCCGGGAGGGGGCGGGGCTAAAGGGGAAATGGGCGGGGCTAAGGTGTGGCTTTGCAGGGGTCCTGAGGAGATTTAGGGGGTTTGGGGCTTTTATTTGGGAATTTTGGGTCTTTAAGGGGATTTTTGGGGGTCTCTGGGGGGGTTTTTTTTTGGAATTTTGGGGGTTTTGGGGGGTTTTTGGGGGGGAATTTGGGTCGGCAGGGCTGGGAGGGGGCGGGGCTAAAGGGGAAATGGGCGGGGCTAAGGGGTGGCTTTGCAGGGGTCCTGAGGAGATTTAGGGGGTTTGGGGCTTTTATTTGGAATTTTGGGTCTTTAAGGGGATTTTTGGGGGTCTCTGGGGGGTTTTTTTCTGGAATTTTGGGGGTTTTGGGGGGTTTTTGGGGGGGAATTTGGGTCGGCAGGGCCGGGAGGGGGCGGGGCTAAAGGGGAAATGGGCGGGGCTAAGGTGTGGCTTTGCAGGGGTCCTGAGGAGATTTAGGGGGTTTGGGGCTTTTATTTGGGAATTTTGGGTCTTTAAGGGGATTTTTGGGGGTCTCTGGGGGGTTTTTTTTTGGAATTTTGGGGGTTTTTGGGGGTTTTTGAAGGGGAATTTGGGTCGGCAGGGCCGGGAGGGGGCGGGGCTAAAGGGGAAATGGGCGGGGCTAGAGGGGGAGTGGGCGGGGCTAAGGGGTGGCTTTGCAGGGGTCCTGACGAGATTTAGGGGGTTTGGGGCTTTTATTTGGGAATTTTGGGTCTTTAAGGGGATTTTTGGGGGTCTCTGGGGGGTTTTTTTTGGAATTTTGGGGGTTTTGGGGGGTTTTTGGGGGGGAATTTGGGTCGGCAGGGCCGGGAGGGGGCGGGGCTAAAGGGGAAATGGGCGGGGCTAAGGGGTGGCTTTGCAGGGGTCCTGAGGAGATTTAGGGGGTTTGGGGCTTTTATTTGGGAATTTTGGGTCTTTAAGGGGATTTTTGGGGGTCTCTGGGGGGTTTTTTTTGGAATTTTGGGGGTTTTGGGGGTTTTTGGGGGGGAATTTGGGTCGGCAGGGCCGGGAGGGGGCGGGGCTAAAGGGGAAATGGGCGGGGCTAAGGGGTGGCTTTGCAGGGGTCCTGAGGAGATTTAGGGGGTTTGGGGCTTTTATTTGGGAATTTTGGGTCTTTAAGGGGATTTTTGGGGGTCTCTGGGGGGTTTTTTTTGGAATTTTGGGGGTTTTGGGGGGTTTTTGGGGGGGAATTTGGGTCGGCAGGGCCGGAGGGGGCGGGGCTAAAGGGGAAATGGGCGGGGCTAGAGGGGGAGTGGGCGGGGCTAAGGGGTGGCTTTGCAGGGGTCCTGAGGAGATTTAGGGGGTTTGGGGCTTTTATTTGGGAATTTTGGGTCTTTAAGGGGATTTTTGGGGGTCTCTGGGGGGGTTTTTTTTGGAATTTTGGGGGTTTTGGGGGGTTTTTGGGGGGGAATTTGGGTCGGCAGGGCCGGGAGGGGGCGGGGCTAAAGGGGAAATGGGCGGGGCTAAGGGGTGGCTTTGCAGGGGTCCTGAGGAGATTTAGGGGGTTTGGGGCTTTTATTTGGGAATTTTGGGTCTTTAAGGGGATTTTTGGGGGTCTCTTGGGGGTTGTTTTTTTGGAATTTTGGGGGTTTTGGGGGGGTTTTGGGGGGGAATTTGGGTCGGCAGGGCCGGGAGGGGGCGGGGCTAAAGGGGAAATGGGCGGGGCTAAGGGGTGGCTTTGCAGGGGTCCTGAGGAGATTTAGGGGGTTTGGGGCTTTTATTTGGGAATTTTGGGTCTTTAAGGGGATTTTTGGGGGTCTCTGGGGGGGTTTTTTTTGGAATTTTGGGGGTTTTGGGGGGTTTTGGGGGGGGAATTTGGGTCGGCAGGGCCGGGAGGGGGCGGGGCTAAAGGGGAAATGGGCGGGGCTAGAGGGGGAGTGGGCGGGGCTAAGGGGTGGCTTTGCAGGGGTCCTGACGAGATTTAGGGGGTTTGGGGCTTTTATTTGGGAATTTTGGGTCTTTAAGGGGATTTTTGGGGGTCTCTGGGGGGTTTTTTTTTGGAATTTTGGGGTTTTGGGGGGTTTTTGGGGGGAATTTGGGTCGGCAGGGCCGGGAGGGGGCGGGGCTAAAGGGGAAATGGGCGGGGCTAAGGGGTGGCTTTGCAGGGGTCCTGAGGAGATTTAGGGGGTTTGGGGCTTTTATTTGGGAATTTTGGGTCTTTAAGGGATTTTTGGGGGTCTCTGGGGGGTTTTTTTTTGGAATTTTGGGGGTTTTGGGGGTTTTTGGGGGGGAATTTGGGTCGGCAGGGCCGGGAGGGGGGCGGGGCTAAAGGGGAAATGGGCGGGGCTAAGGGGTGGCTTTGCAGGGGTCCTGAGGAGATTTAGGGGGTTTGGGGCTTTTATTTGGGAATTTTGGGTCTTTAAGGGGATTTTTGGGGGTCTCTGGGGGGGTTTTTTTTGGAATTTTGGGGGTTTTGGGGGTTTTTGGGGGGGAATTTGGGTCGGCAGGGCCGGGAGGGGGCGGGGCTAAAGGGGAAATGGGCGGGGCTAAGGTGTGGCTTTGCAGGGGTCCTGAGGAGATTTAGGGGGTTTGGGGCTTTTATTTGGGAATTTTGGGTCTTTAAGGGGATTTTTGGGGGTCTCTGGGGGGGTTTTTTTTGGAATTTTGGGGGTTTTTGGGGGTTTTTGGGGGGGAATTTGGGTCGGCAGGGCCGGGAGGGGGCGGGGCTAAAGGGGAAATGGGCGGGGCTAGAGGGGGAGTGGGCGGGCTAAGGGGTGGCTTTTCAGGGGTCCTGAGGAGATTTAGGGGGTTTGGGGCTTTTATTTGGGAATTTTGGGTCTTTAAGGGGATTTTTGGGGGTCTCTGGGGGGGTTTTTTTTGGAATTTTGGGGGTTTTGGGGGGTTTTTGGGGGGGAATTTGGGTCGGCAGGGCCGGGAGGGGGCGGGGCTAAACGGGGAAATGGGCGGGGCTAAGGGGTGGCTTTGCAGGGGTCCTGAGGAGATTTAGGGGGTTTGGGGCTTTTATTTGGGAATTTTGGGTCTTTAAGGGGATTTTTGGGGGTCTCTGGGGGTTTTTTTTCTGGAATTTTGGGGGTTTTGGGGGGTTTTTGGGGGGAATTTGGGTCGGCAGGGCCGGGAGGGGGCGGGGCTAAAGGGGAAATGGGCGGGGCTAAGGGGTGGCTTTGCAGGGGTCCTGAGGAGATTTAGGGGGTTTGGGGCTTTTATTTGGGAATTTTGGGTCTTTAAGGGGATTTTTGGGGGTCTCTGGGGGGGTTTTTTTTGGAATTTTGGGGGTTTTTGGGGGTTTTTGGGGGGGAATTTGGGTCGGCAGGGCCGGGAGGGGGCGGGGCTAAAGGGGAAATGGGCGGGGCTAAGAGGTGGCTTTGCAGGGGTCCTGAGGAGATTTAGGGGGTTTGGGGCTTTTATTTGGGAATTTTGGGTCTTTAAGGGGATTTTTGGGGGTCTCTGGGGGGTTTTTTTTTGGAATTTTGGGGGTTTTGGGGGGTTTTTGGGGGGGAATTTGGGTCGGCAGGGCCGGGAGGGGGCGGGGCTAAAGGGGAAATGGGCGGGGCTAAGGTGTGGCTTTGCAGGGGTCCTGAGGAGATTTAGGGGGTTTGGGGCTTTTATTTGGGAATTTTGGGTCTTTAGGGGATTTTTGGGGGTCTCTGGGGGGTTTTTTTTGGAATTTTGGGGGTTTTGGGGGGTTTTTGGGGGGGAATTTGGGTCGGCAGGGCCGGGAGGGGGCGGGGCTAAAGGGGAAATGGGCGGGGCTAGAGGGGGAGTGGGCGGGGCTAAGGGGTGGCTTTGCAGGGGTCCTGAGGAGATTTAGGGGGTTTGGGGCTTTTATTTGGGAATTTTGGGTCTTTAAGGGGATTTTTGGGGGTCTCTGGGGGGGTTTTTTTTGGAATTTTGGGGGTTTTGGGGGGTTTTTGGGGGGGAATTTGGGTCGGCCGGGCCGGGAGGGGCGGGGCTAAAGGGGAAATGGGCGGGGCTAAGGGTGGCTTTGCAGGGGTCCTGAGGAGATTTAGGGGGTTTGGGGCTTTTATTTGGGAATTTTGGGTCTTTAAGGGGATTTTTGGGGGTCTCTGGGGGGTTTTTTTTGGAATTTTGGGGGTTTTGGGGGGTTTTTGGGGTGGAATTTGGGTCGGCAGGGCCGGGAGGGGGCGGGGCTAAAGGGGAAATGGGCGGGGCTAAGGTGTGGCTTTGCAGGGGTCCTGAGGAGATTTAGGGGGTTTGTGGCTTTTATTTGGGAATGTTGGGTCTTTAAGGGGATGTTTGGGGGTCTCTGGGGGGTTTTTTTCTGGAATTTTGGGGGTTTTGGGGGGTTTTGGGGGGGGAATTTGGGTCGGCAGGGCCGGGAGGGGGCGGGGCTAAAGGGAAATGGGCGGGGCTAGAGGGGGAGTGGGCGGGGCTAAGGGGTGGCTTTGCAGGGGTCCTGAGGAGATTTAGGGGGTTTGGGGCTTTTATTTGGGAATTTTGGGTCTTTAAGGGGATTTTTGGGGGTCTCTGGGGGGTTTTTTTTGGAATTTTGGGGGTTTTGGGGGGGTTTTTGGGGGGGGAATTTGGGTCGGCAGGGCCGGGAGGGGGCGGGGCTAAAGGGGAAATGGGCGGGGCTAAGGGGTGGCTTTGCAGGGGTCCTGAGGAGATTTAGGGTGGTTTGGGGCTTTTATTGGGAATTTTGGGTCTTTAAGGGGATTTTTGGGGGTCTCTGGGGGGGTTTTTTTTGGAATTTTGGGGGTTTTGGGGGGTTTTTGGGGGGGAATTTGGGTCGGCAGGGCCGGGAGGGGGCGGGGCTAAAGGGGAAATGGGCGGGGCTAAGGGGTGGCTTTGCAGGGGTCCTGAGGAGATTTAGGGGGTTTGGGGCTTTTATTTGGGAATGTTGGGTCTTTAAGGGATTTTTGGGGGTCTCTGGGGGGGTTTTTTTTGGAATTTTGGGGGTTTTGGGGGGTTTTTGGGGGGGAATTTGGGTCGGCAGGGCCGGGAGGGGGCGGGGCTAAAGGGGAAATGGGCGGGGCTAGAGGGGAGTGGGCGGGGCTAAGGGGTGGCTTTGCAGGGGTCCTGAGGAGATTTAGGGGGTTTGGGGCTTTTATTTGGGAATTTTGGGTCTTTAAGGGGATTTTTGGGGGTCTCTGGGGGGGTTTTTTTGGAATTTTGGGGGTTTTGGGGGGTTTTTGGGGGGAATTTGGGTCGGCAGGGCCGGGAGGGGGCGGGGCTAAAGGGGAAATGGGCGGGGCTAAGGTGTGGCTTTGCAGGGGTCCTGAGGAGATTTAGGGGGTTTGGGGCTTTTATTTGGGAATTTTGGGTCTTTAAGGGGATTTTTGGGGGTCTCTGGGGGGGTTTTTTTTGGAATTTTGGGGGTTTTGGGGGGTTTTTGGGGGGGAATTTGGGTCGGCAGGGCCGGGAGGGGGCGGGGCTAAAGGGGAAATGGGCGGGGCTAAGGGGTGGCTTTGCAGGGGTCCTGAGGAGATTTAGGGGGTTTGGGGCTTTTATTTGGGAATTTTGGGTCTTTAAGGGGATTTTTGGGGGTCTCTGGGGGGTTTTTTTCTGGAATTTTGGGGGTTTTGGGGGTTTTTGGGGGGGGAATTTGGGTCGGCAGGGCCGGGAGGGGGCGGGGCTAAAGGGGAAATGGGCGGGGCTAAGGGGTGGCTTTGCAGGGGTCCTGAGGAGATTTAGGGGGTTTGGGGCTTTTATTTGGGAATTTTGGGTCTTTAAGGGGATTTTTGGGGGTCTCTGGGGGGTTTTTTTTTGGAATTTTGGGGGTTTTGGGGGGTTTTTGGGGGGGAATTTGGGTCGGCAGGGCCGGGAGGGGGCGGGGCTAAAGGGGAAATGGGCGGGGCTAGAGGGGGAGTGGGCGGGGCTAAGGGGTGGCTTTGCAGGGGTCCTGAGGAGATTTAGGGGGTTTGGGGCTTTTATTTGGAAATTTTGGGTCTTTAAGGGGATTTTTGGGGGTCTCTGGGGGGGTTTTTTTTGGAATTTTGGGGGTTTTGGGGGGTTTTTGGGGGGGAATTTGGGTCGGCAGGGCCGGGAGGGGGCGGGGCTAAAGGGGAAATGGGCGGGGCTAAGGGGTGGCTTTGCAGGGGTCCTGAGGAGATTTAGGGGGTTTGCGGCTTTTATTTGGGAATGTTGGGTCTTTAAGGGGATTTTTGGGGGTCTCTGGGGGTTTTTTTTTGGAATTTTGGGGGTTTTGGGGGGTTTTTGGGGGGGAATTTGGGTCGGCAGGGCCGGGCGGGGGCGGGGCTAAAGGGGAAATGGGCGGGGCTAAGGGGTGGCTTTGCAGGGGTCCTGAGGAGATTTAGGGGGTTTGGGGCTTTTATTTGGGAATTTTGGGTCTTTAAGGGGATTTTTGGGGGTCTCTGGGGGGGTTTTTTTTGGAATTTTGGGGGTTTTGGGGGGTTTTTAGGGGGGAATTTGGGTCGGCAGGGCCGGGAGGGGGCGGGGCTAAAGGGGAAATGGGCGGGGCTAAGGGGTGGCTTTGCAGGGGTCCTGAGGAGATTTAGGGGGTTTGGGGCTTTTATTTGGGAATTTTGGGTCTTTAAGGGGATTTTTGGGGGTCTCTGGGGGGTTTTTTTTTGGAATTTTGGGGGTTTTGGGGGGTTTTTGGGGGGGAATTTGGGTCGGCAGGGCCGGGAGGGGGCGGGGCTAAAGGGGAAATGGGCGGGGCTAGAGGGGGTGTGGGCGGGGCTAAGGGGTGGCTTTTCAGGGGTCCTGAGGAGATTTAGGGGGTTTGGGGCTTTTATTTGGGAATTTTGGGTCTTTAAGGGGATTTTTGGGGGTCTCTGGGGGGGTTTTTTTTGGAATTTTGGGGGTTTTGGGGGGTTTTTGGGGGGGAATTTGGGTCGGCAGGGCCGGGAGGGGGCGGGGCTAAAGGGGAAATGGGCGGGGCTAAGGGGTGGCTTTGCAGGGGTCCTGAGGAGATTTAGGGGGTTTGGGGCTTTTATTTGGGAATGTTGGGTCTTTAAGGGGATTTTTGGGGGTCTCTGGGGGGTTTTTTTTCTGGAATTTTGGGGGTTTTGGGGGGTTTTTGGGGGGGAATTTGGGTCGGCAGGGCCGGGAGGGGGCGGGGCTAAAGGGGAAATGGGCGGGGCTAAGGGGTGGCTTTGCAGGGGTCCTGAGGAGATTTAGGGGGTTTGGGGCTTTTATTTGGGAATTTTGGGTCTTTAAGGGGATTTTTGGGGGTCTCTGGGGGGGTTTTTTTTGGAATTTTGGGGGTTTTGGGGGGTTTTTAGGGGGGAATTTGGGTCGGCAGGGCCGGGAGGGGGCGGGGCTAAAGGGGAAATGGGCGGGGCTAAGGGGTGGCTTTGCAGGGGTCCTGAGGAGATTTAGGGGGTTTGGGGCTTTTATTTGGGAATTTTGGGTCTTTAAGGGGATTTTTGGGGGTCTCTGGGGGGTTTTTTTCTGGAATTTTGGGGGTTTTGGGGGGTTTTTGGGGGGGGAATTTGGGTCGGCAGGGCCGGGAGGGGGCGGGGCTAAAGGGGAAATGGGCGGGGCTAGAGGGGGAGTGGGCGGGGCTAAGGGGTGGCTTTGCAGGGGTTCTGAGGAGATTTAGGGGGTTTGGGGCTTTTATTTGGGAATTTTGGGTCTTTAAGGGGATTTTTGGGGGTCTCTGGGGGGGTTTTTTTTGGAATTTTGGGGGTTTTGGGGGGTTTTTGGGGGGGAATTTGGGTCGGCAGGGCCGGGAGGGGGCGGGGCTAAAGGGGAAATGGGCGGGGCTAAGAGGTGGCTTTGCAGGGGTCCTGAGGAGATTTAGGGGGTTTTGGCTTTTATTTGGGAATTTTGGGTCTTTAAGGGGATTTTTGGGGGTCTCTGGGGGGTTTTTTTTTGGAATTTTGGGGGTTTTGGGGGGTTTTTGGGGGGGAATTTGGGTCGGCAGGGCCGGGAGGGGCGGGGCTAAAGGGGAAATGGGCGGGGCTAAGGTGTGGCTTTGCAGGGGTCCTGAGGAGATTTAGGGGGTTTGGGGCTTTTATTTGGGAATTTTGGGTCTTTAAGGGGATTTTTGGGGGTCTCTGGGGGGTTTTTTTTTGGAATTTTGGGGGTTTTGGGGGGTTTTTGGGGGGGAATTTGGGTCGGCAGGGCCGGGAGGGGGCGGGCTAAAGGGGAAATGGGCGGGGCTAGAGGGGAGTGGGCGGGCTAAGGGGTGGCTTTTCAGGGGTCCTGAGGAGATTTAGGGGGTTTGGGGCTTTTATTTGGAATTTTGGGTCTTTAAGGGGATTTTTGGGGGTCTCTGGGGGGTTTTTTTTGGAATTTTGGGGGTTTTGGGGGGTTTTTGGGGGGAATTTGGGTCGGCAGGGCCGGGAGGGGGCGGGGCTAAAGGGGAAATGGGCGGGGCTAGAGGGGTGGCTTTGCAGGGGTTCTGAGGAGATTTAGGGGTTGGGCTTTTATTTGGGAATTTTGGGTCTTTAAGGGGATTTTTGGGGGTCTCTGGGGGTTTTTTTTGGAATTTTGGGGGTTTTGGGGGTTTTTGGGGTGGAATTTGGGTCGGCAGGGCCGGGGAGGGGGCGGGGCTAAAGGGGAAATGGGCGGGCTAAGGGGTGGCTTTGCAGGGGGTCCTGAGGAGATTTAGGGGGTTTGGGGCTTTTATTTGGGAATTTT
>NW_027183781.1:40123-68742 GCF_041296385.1 Aphelocoma coerulescens | reverse complement strand
GAGGATTTGGGGAGGATTTGGGGGGCTGGGGGGTTCGGGGGGGTTGGGGGATTTTTGGGAATTTTTTGGGATTTTTTTGGGAATTTTTGGGATTTTTTGGGGATTTTTTGGGGTTTTTTGGAGATTTTTTGGGGATTTTTGGGGGGAATTTTTTGGAGGTTAATGGGGATTTGGGGGGTCTGGGGGGCTCGGGGGGGGTTGGGGGATTTTTGGGGATTTTTTGGGATTTTTTAGGGATTTTTTGGGGATTTTTTTGAGGAGGTTAATGGGGATTTGGGGGGATTTTTGAGGATTTGGGGGGGCTGGGGGGTTCGGGGGGGCTTGGGGGGTTAAGGGGGGGGTTGGGGGATTTTTGGGGAATTTTTTGGGATTTTTTGGGGAATTTTTGGGTGGATTTTTGAGGAGTTTAACGGGGATTTTGAGGGGATTTGGGGAGGTTTGGGTGGGGATTTTTGGGGGGATTTTTGGGAGTTTTTGGGGGATTTTTGGGGAGGATTTGGGGATTTTTTGGTGGGAATTGCAGGGAGGGATTTTGGGGGGAATTTGGGGAATTTTTTGGGAATTTTTGGGGTGGATTTTTGAGGACTTTAACGGGGATTTTGAGAGGATTTGGGGAGGTTTGGGTGGGGATTTTTGGGGGGATTTTTGGGGTTTTTGGGGGGATTTTTGGGGAGGATTTTGGGGTTTTTTGGTGGGAATTGCGGGGAGGGATTTTGGGGGTTTTTTTGGGGGGATTTTGGGGAATTTTTTTGGAATTTTTGGGTGGATTTTTGAGGAGTTTAACGGGGATTTTGAGGGGATTTGGGGAGGTTTGGGTGGGGTTTTTGGGGGGGATTTTTGGGGTTTTTGGGGGGATTTGAGGGGGGAATTTTGGGGTTTTTTGGTGGGAATTGCAGGGAGGGATTTTGGGGGGAATTTGGGCAATTTTTTGGGAATTTTTTGGGAATTTTTGGGTGGATTTTTGAGGACTTTAACGGGGATTTTGAGGGGATTTGGGGAGGTTTGGGTGGGGTTTTTTGGGGGGATTTTTGGGGTTTTTGGGGGGATTTGAGGGGGGAATTTTGGGGTTTTTTGGTGGGAATTGCAGGGAGGGATTTTGGGGGGAATTTGGGGAATTTTTGGGGAATTTTTTGGGAATTTTTGGGCGGATTTTTGAGGAGTTTAACGGGGATTTTGAGGGGATTTGGGGAGGTTTGGGTGGGGATTTTTGGGGAGGATTTTGGGATTTTTTGGTGGGAATTGCAGGGAGGGATTTTGGGTTTTTTTTGGGGGGGATTTTGGGGAATTTTTGGGGTGTCCCAACCCCTCTCCCTTCCCCCTCAAGGACCACCTGCTGCTCCCGGCCCGGAGCCACAACAAAACCTCGCGGCCCAAAATGTCCCTGGTGATGCCGGCGGCGGCGCTCAACGGTGAGGGGGGACCCCAAAAACCCCCCAAAAAAACCCAAAAAACCCCCCCAAAAACCCCCAAAAACTCTCAAATCCCCCTCCCATCAAAACCAATTCCAACCCTCCCCCCCCACCCCCCGAAAACCCCAAAAAACCCCCCAAAAAACCCCCAAAACTCTCAAATCCCCCTCCCATCAAAACCAGTTCCAACCCTCTCCTCCCACCCCCCGAAAAACCCCAAAAAACCCCAAAAAATCCCAGCGAAATCTTTCAAATTTACTCCGAAAATTGTACTAAAAAAAACCCCATGAAAAGCCCCAAAACTGCCCCAAAAAAATCCCGAAAGAAACCCCCAACCCCCCCCAAAAATCCCAAAAAAACCGCAAATCCCTCCAAAACCCCCCCAAAAAATACCAAAAAAAGACCCCCAAAAAACCCCAAAAAAGACCCCAAAAAAACCCTCAAAAAACCCCCAAAACTCTCAAATCCCCCTCCCATCAAAACCAATTCCAACCCTCTCCTCCCACCCCCCGAAAAACCCCAAAAAACCCCAAAAAATCCCAGCGAAATCCTTCAAATTTAGTGCAAAAAGTGTACTAAAAAAAAACCCATGAAAAGCCCCAAAACTGCCCCAAAAAAATCCCGAAAGAAACCCCCAAACACCTCCAAACCCCACCCAAAAAAATCCCCAAAAAACCGCAAATCTCTCCAAAACCCCCCCAAAACCCCCCCAAAAAAAGACCCCAAAAAAGACCCAAAAAAGACCCCCAAAAGAACCCCAAACCCCTCCAAAACCCTCCCCAAAAAAAACAAAAAAAACCCCAAAAAAACTCCAAACCCCTGCGAACTCCCCCAAAAAAAACCCCAAAAAACCCCGCAAAAAACCCCCAAAACTCTCAAATCCCCCTCCCATCAAAACCAATTCCAACCCTCCCCCCCCACCCCCCGAAAAACCCCAAAAAACCCCAAAAAATCCCAGCGAAATCTTTCAAATTTACTGCGAAAATTGTACTAAAAAAAAACCATGAAAAGCCCCAAAACTGCCCCAAAAAAATCCCGAAAGAAACCCCCAAACACCTCCAAACCCCACCCAAAAAAATCCCCAAAAAACCGCAAATCTCTCCAAAACCCCCCCAAAACCCCCCCAAAAAAAGACCCCAAAAAAGACCCAAAAAAGACCCCAAAAAAACCCCCAAACCCCTCCAAAACCCTCCCCAAAAAAACCAAAAAAAAACCCAAAAAAACTCCAAACCCCTGCGAACTCCCCAAAAAAAAATCCCCAAAAACACCCCAAAAACTCTCAAATCCCCCTCCCATCAAAACCAGTTCCAACCCTCCCCCCCACCCCCCGAAAAACCCCAAAAAAACCCCAAAAACTCCTAGTGAAATCTTTCAAATTTACTCCGAAAAGTGTACTAAAAAAAACCCCATGAAAAACCCCAAAACTGCCCCAAAAAAATCCCGAAAGAAACCCCCAAACCCCCCCCAAAAATCCCCAAAAAACCGCAAATCCCTCCAAACCCCCCCAAAAAATACCAAAAAAAGACCCCAAAAAAACCCCAAAAAAGACCCCAAAAAAACCCTCAAAAAACCCCCAAAACTCTCAAATCCCCCTCCCATCAAAACCAGTTCCAACCCTCCCCCCCCACCCCCCGAAAACCCCCAAAAAACCCCAAAAAATCCCAGCGAAATCCTTCAAATTTAGTGCAAAAAGTGTACTAAAAAAAACCCCATGGAAAGCCCCAAAACTGCCCCAAAAAAATCCTGAAAGAAACCCCCAAACCCCCCCCGAAAAATCCCAAAAAAACCGCAAATCCCTCCAAAACCCCCCCAAAAAATACCAAAAAAAGACCCCAAAAAAACCCCAAAAAAGACCCCAAAAAACCTCTCAAAAAACCCCCAAAACTCTCAAATCCCCCTCCCATCAAAACCAGTTCCAACCCTCCCCCCCCGCCCCCCGAAAAACCCCAAAAAACCCCAAAAAATCCCAGCGAAATCCTTCAAATTTAGTGCAAAAAGTGTACTAAAAAAAACCCCATGGAAAGCCCCAAAACTGCCCCAAAAAAATCCCGAAAGAAACCCCCAAACACCTCCAAACCCCACCCAAAAAAATCCCCAAAAAACCGCAAATCTCTCCAAAACCCCCCCAAAACCCCCCCAAAAAAAGACCCCAAAAAAGACCCAAAAAAGACCCCAAAAAAACCCCCAAACCTCTCCAAAACCCTCCCCAAAAAAAACAAAAAAAACCCAAAAAAACTCCAAACCCCTGCGAACTCCCCCAAAAAAATCCCCAAAAACACCCCAAAACTCTCAAATCCCCCTCCCATCAAAACCAGTTCCAACCCTCCCCCCCCCACCCCCCGAAAACCCCAAAAAAACCCAAAAAATCCCAGCGAAATCTTTCAAATTTACTGCGAAAATTGTACTAAAAAAAAACCATGAAAAGCCCCAAAACTGCCCCAAAAAAATCCCGAAAGAAACCCCCAAACACCTCCAAACCCCACCCAAAAAAATCCCCAAAAAACCGCAAATCTCTCCAAAACCCCCCCAAAAAAACACCAAAAAAAGACTCCAAAAAAGACCCAAAAAAGACCCCCAAAAAAACCCCAAACCCCTCCAAAACCCTCCCCAAAAAAACCAAAAAAAAACCCAAAAAAACTCCAAACCCCTGCGAACTCCCCCAAAAAAATCCCCAAAAAACCCCGCAAAAAACCCCAAAAACTCTCAAATCCCCCTCCCATCAAAACCAGTTCCAACCCTCCCCCCCCACCCCCCGAAAACCCCCAAAAAAACCAAAAACTCCCAGTGAAATCCTTCAAATTTACTCCGAAAATTGTACTAAAAAAACCCCATGAAAAGCCCCAAAACTGCCCCAAAAAAATCCCGAAAGAAACCCCCAACCCCCCCCCAAAAAACACCCCAAAAAAACCGCAAATCCCTCCAAAACCCCCCCAAAAAATACCAAAAAAAGACCCCCCAAAAAAACCCAAAAAAGACTCCAAAAAAAACCCCAAACCCCTCCAAAACCCCCCCAAAAAAACCCAAAAAAACTCCAAACCCCTCCAAACCCCCCCCCAAAAAACCCAAAAAACTCCAAATCCCTCCAAAACCCCCCCCAAAAAAAACTAAAAAAAGACCCCCCAAAAAAAACAAAAAAAGACCCCCAAAAAACCCCAAACCCCTCCAAACCCCCCCCAAAAATCCCCAAAAAACCCCAAACCCCTCCAAAACCTCCCCAAAAAAACCCCAAACTCATTGAAACCTCCCCAAAAAAAAAACCCAAAAAAACCCCAAACCCCTCCAAAACCCTCCCCAAAAAAATCCCAGAAAAACCCCAAATCCCTCCCCAAAATCTCCCCCAAAAAAACCCCAAATCCATCGAAACCTCCCCAAAAAAAAACCCCCCAAAAAAACCCCAAATCCCTCCCCAAAACCGTCCCAAAAAATTGAGGGGTTTGGGGTTTTTATTGGGGATTTTGAGGGATTTTTTTTGGGTTTTTTCAGGGATTTTTTGGGGTTTTTTTGGGGGGGTTGGGGAGGGATTTTGGGTTTTTTGGGGGTTTTTTTTGGGGTTTTTCAGGGGATTTTTTGGAGGGATTTGGGGTTTTTATTGGGGGTTTTTGGAGGGGTTGGGAATTTTTGGGGGGATTTTTTTGGGTTGATTTGGGTTTTTTTGGGGTTTTTTTGGGGGTTTTGGAGGGATTTGGGGTTTTTATTGGGGTTTTTGGGGGGAAATTTGGGGGGGTTTGGGTTTTTTTGGGGGGGTTTTTGGGGGAATTTTTGGAGGAGTTTGGGGGTTTTTTGGGGATTTTTTTGGGTTTTTTGGGGGATATTTTGGAGGGATTTGAGGTTTGTGGGGGGATTTTTGGGTTGTTTTGGGGGGTTTTTGGGGGGATTTGGGTTTTTTTGGGGTTTTTTTGGGGGGTTTTTTGGGACTTCTTTAAGGTTTTTTGGGGGGTTTTTTAGGGTTTTTTGGGGTTTTTATTGGGGATGTTTTGGAGGGATTTGAGGTTTTTTAGGTTTTTTTAGGGGGGATTTAGGTTTGGTTTTTTTGGAAGGGGATTTTTAGGGCTTTTTGGGGGTTTTTGGGGTTTTTTTTGGGGGGGTTTTTTGGGGTTTTTATTGGGGATGTTTTGGAGGGATTTTAGGTTTTTTAAGGTTTTTTGGGGGGTTTTTTTTGTTGTTTTTTTGGGGGGAATTTTTGGGTTTTTGGGTGTTTTTGGGGTTTTTTGGGGGGTTTTTTTGGGGGTCTTTTTGGGGGGTTTTTTGGGGGAATTTTTTGTTGGTTTTTTTGGGGACGTTCTGGAAAAATTCGATGGTTTTTGGGTGGATTTTTTGGGGGGAATTTTGGGAATTCTTCCGGGGATTTTTTTTTGAAGGGGGGGGGAGGGGGCGGCGCTTTGAGGGGGGTGGGGGTTCCCCCTACCTGGGGGGTCCCCTCTGAGCCCTCCCCTCCCCCCGCAGAGTCGCTGGCGGGCGGGGGGCGGGGCCTGCAGGCCATGATGCAGGTGGACTGCGAGGTGCTGGACACGCGCGTCATCCACGTGCGCCGCCGCCGCGCCCCTCCCCCCGCGCGCGCCCCGCCCCGCGGCCCTCCCCCGCCCCGCGCGCCCCGCCCGCGACGGGGAGGGGACGGGGAGGGAAGCGCCTGAGCCGCGCCCGCTTCCGCCCGGGACACGCCCACTTCCGGCTGGGGACACGCCCACTTCCGGCTGGGGACACGCCCACTTCCGCCTGGGGACACGCCCACTTCCGCCTCTGGACACGCCCGCTTCCGCCCGGGACACGCCCACTTCCGCCCGGGGATACGCCCACTTCCGCCTGGGGCCACGCCCACTTCCGCCTGGGGCCACGCCCGCTTCCGCCTGAGACACGGCCGCTTCCGCCTCGGGACACGCCCACTTCCGCCCTGGGACACGCCCACTTCCGCCTGAGCCGCGCCAGCTTCCGCCTGGGGACACGCCCACTTCTGCCTCGGGACACGCCCACTTCCGTCTGGGGACACGCCCACTTCCACCCGGGACACGCCCACTTCCGTCTGGGGACACGCCCACTTCCGCCTGGGGACACGCCCACTTCCGCCTCGGGACACGCCCACTTCCGTCTGGGGACACGCCCACTTCCGTCTGGGGACACGCCCACTTCCACCCGGGACATGCCCACTTCCGTCTGGGGACACGCCCACTTCCGTCTGGGGACACGCCCACTTCCACCCGGGACACGCCCACTTCCGCCTCGGGACACGCCCACTTCCGTCTGGGGACACGCCCACTTCCACCCGGGACACGCCCACTTCCGCCTGAGGACACGCCCACTTCCGCCTGGGGACACGCCCACTTCCGCCTGGGGACACGCCCACTTCCGCCCGGGACACGCCCACTTCCGCCTGGGGACACGCCCGCTTCCACCCGGGACACGCCCACTTCCGCCTGGGGACACGCCCACTTCCGCCTGGGGACACGCCCACTTCCACCTCGGGACACGCCCGCTTCCGCCTGGGGACACGCCCACTTCCGCCCGGGACACGCCCACTTCCGCCTGGGGACACGCCCACTTCCGCCTCTGGACACGCCCACTTCCGCCTGAGCCGCGCCCGCTTCCGCCCCGGGACACGCCCACTTCCGCCTGGGGACACGCCCACTTCCGCCTGAGCCGCGCCCGCTTCCGCCTCTGGACACGCCCACTTCCGCCTGGGGACACGCCCTCTTCCGGCTGGGGACACGCCCACTTCCGCCTCGGGACACGCCCACTTCCGCCTGGGGACACGCCCACTTCTGCCCCGGGACACGCCCGCTTCCGCCTCGGGACACGCCCGCTTCCGCCCCGGGACACGCCCACTTCCGCCCCGGGACACGCCCACTTCCGCCTGGGGACACGCCCACTTCTGCCCCGGGACACGCCCGCTTCCGCCTCGGGACACGCCCGCTTCCGCCCCGGGACACGCCCACTTCCGCCTCGGGACACGCCCGCTTCCGCCTGGGGCCACGCCCGCTTCCGCCTCGGGACACGCCCACTTCCGCCTGGGGACACGCCCACTTCCGCCTCGGGACACGCCCGCTTCCGCCTGGGGCCACGCCCGCTTCCGCCTCGGGAAACGCCCGCTTCTGCCCCGGGACACGCCCACTTCCGCCCCGGGACACGCCCACGTCCACCTTGGGCCACGCCCACTTCCACCCTCAGGCCACGAAACCCCAGTGTGTTTTCCCCCTCAGGCCACGCCCATTTCTGCATCAGGCCACGCCCCCTCGATTTTGGTGCGTTTTTTGTTTGTTCCCCCGAGACCACGCCCACTTCCGCCTAATGCCACGCCCACTTCCGCCCAGGGCCACGCCCACTTCCGCCTCGAGCCGCGTCCCCTCGGTTGGGCGCGTTTTTTCCCCCTGAGGCCACGCCCACTTCCACCTCAGGCCACGCCCACTGCTGTTGGTTTTGTCGAGGCCACGCCCACTTCCACCTCAGGCCACGCCCACTCCTGTTGGTTTTGTCGAGGCCACGCCCACTTCCGCCTCAGGCCACGCCCCCTCAGTCGGGCGCATTTTCCCGAGGCCACGCCCACTTCCGCCTCAGGCCACGCCCCCTCGATTTGCGTGGGCTGTGTCGAAGCCACGCCCACTTCCACCTCAGGCCACGCCCCTCTGTTTGGGCAGCCCCAGCCACGCCCACTTCCGCCTCAGACCACGCCCTCTGTGTTCAGTTCTTTTGTCGAGGCCACGCCCACTTCCGCCTCAGGCCACGCCCCCTCATTTTCGGCACGCTTTTTTGTTTGTCCCACCGAGGCCACGCCCACTTCCGCCTCAGGCCACGCCCACTTCCGCCTCAGGCCACGCCCATCTGTTGCTTTTCGTCGAGGCCACGCCCCCTCAAATTTTCAGCGTGGTGTGTCCAGGCCACGCCCACTTCCACCTCAGGCCACGCCCCCTCGGTTTGGCGCCTTTTTTGAGGCCACGCCCCCTCGGTTTTGGCGCCTTTTTTGAGGCCACGCCCCCTTCCCGTCAGGCCACACCTCTTTCAGCGGGCGGGGCGGGGCTTACGCCGAGGCCACGCCCCCCTCTTAAAGGGGCCGCGCTCTCTGTCCCTCCCGCCCCTCCCCCATCGCTGGCCAGGAGCGATTTTTACCCGAATCAATAAAAAAAATAAAAAAGGCGGGAAAATCAACCCGGGATCTTGGGGGGGGAGGGGCGGGAGTTGGGGAATTCTGAGGGGAATTTGGGAATTTTGAGGGAAATTCGGAAATTCGGAGGAAAATCCGAGAATTTTGAGGGAAATTTGGGAATTCTGAGGGAAGTTTGGGAGTTCTGAAGGAAATTCGGGAATTTTTGAGGGAAATTTGGGAATTCTGAGGGAAATTTGGGAATTTTGAGGGAAATCCGGGAGTTTTGAGGAAAAATTGGGAGTTTTTGAGGGAAATTTGGGAATTCTGAGGGGAATTTGGGAGTTTTGAGGGAAATCCGAGAATTTTGAGGGAAATTTGGGAATTCTGAGGGAAATTTGGGAATTCTGAGGGAAATCCGGGAATTTTTGAGGGAAATTTGGGAATTTTCAGGAAAATTGGGGTATTTTTGAGGGAAATTTGTGTATTTTGAGGGAAATTTGGGAATTCTGAGGGAAATTCGGGAATTCTGAGGAAAATCCGAGAATTTTGAGGGAAATTCCGGAATTCTGAGGGAAATCCAAGAATTTTTTAAGGAAATTTGGGAATTCTGAGAGAAATTTGGGAATCTTGAGGGAAATCGGGGAATTCTGAGGGAAATTCGGGAATTCTGAGGGAAATCGGGGAATTTTTGAGGGAAATTCGGGAATTCTGAGGGAAATTTGAGAATTTTGAGGGAAATTCCAGAATTCTGAGGGAAATTGGGGAATGTTGAGGGAAATTTAGGAATTCTTAGAGAAATTTGGGAACTTTTGAGGGAAATTTGGGAATTTTCTGGGAAATACAGGAATTTTTTACCGTTTTTGCTGATTTTTCAATTTTTTTGGGTTGAATTCGGGCGTTTTTGGGGAAATTCTCGGTGATTTTGGGGGGGTTTTTTTCTTTGGGGGGGCGGGAACTTCTGGGGGGATTTTTGGGGGGATTTCGAGGGATTTTTCAGGAACTCCCCGCGAATTTTTTTGGGGGGTGGGGGAGGGGCGGAATTTTGGGACAATTTTGACGTTTTCCAGGAGGTTTTTTTCCGCCGATTTTTTGGCTTTTTTGGGGAGGATTTTTGGGGGTTTTCGCCTCGTTTTCCACCCTCACCTCAACCTCTGAATCAGACTCTGCAAAGGGGGGGAGGGGAGGAGCTTTAATGCGATTTTGGGGGGGGTCCCAGAGCCCCAGCGGGGGAAGGGGGAGGGGGGGGAGGTTTTTTTGGGTGAATTTGGGGATTTTTCGGGCGTTTCAAACGCTGAGGAGCCACAGGAAGACTCCCCCAGAGCCCCTAAAGGCACCCAAGACCCCCCAAAACCCCCCAGAGCCCCTAAAGGCACCCAAGACCCCCCAAACCCCCCCCAGCCCCCCCAAAACCTCCCCCGAGACCACCCCACGACCCCCAGGGCCCCTTAAAGCACCCCCAGACCCCCTAAAGCCCCCCCAGACCCTCTAAAACCCCCCATAGGCCCCCTAAATCCCCCCTAGGACCACCCAGAGACCCCTAAACCCCCCAGGCCCCGCCCCTTGGCGCAGGCCCCGCCCCCTCCCTCAAACCCCGCCCCTCACCAGTACAGGTGCCCGCAGCGGCCAATCAGGGGCTCGTTCGCGGGCTCCAGGCTGATGTTACACGCGAAGGCCCCGCCGTTGCCGCCGTTGCCGCCGCTGTCGCCGCCGCTGTCGCCGCCACAGCCGCGGACTCGCCCCTCAGCGCCGCCACAGCCGCCGCCATTTTCCACCTCCCCTCACACCGCGCCCTCCCGTCCCATTGGCCGCCGCTCCCGCCAATCAAAACCCGGCGCTGTTATTGGTGGAGACGCGCGAGGATCCGCCCCCGGAGGAGCGCTATTGGCTGGAGAGACGCCTCTTCCTATTGGCTCGCAGCGATCCGGGCGCTAATTGGTTTGAGCGTTTGACAGGCAGCCGAGCTACCCAATCACCGCGCGGCACCGTGGGCGGGACAACATGGCCGCCGCGTCGCCGTGGCGACGCGCCAGTTTCCCGCCCCTCGCCGTTACCACGGCAACCACGCACGGCCCGGCGGAGGGGCGGGGGAATCCGCGGGCTCCGGCGCTGATTGGCGGATGCAGCTGTCAATCATCGACGTCGCTTCCGGCGCCGGGACGGGCCCGCGCCGCCGCCGCAGCCGCCGCCCCTCCCGGTACCGGCGGGGCCTGAGGGGAACCGGGGGGGTCCCGAGGGGGTCCCGAGGGGTCCCGGGGGATCCCGAGAAGCTCCCGGGGGCCGTGGGGAGGGGACGCGGCCTCCTGAGAACCGGGGATGCTCCGCCGCCGCCCACGGGGCCGCCCCGCCCGGCCCCGCCCGGTTGGGCCCAAACCGAGCCCTGAGGGGGGGGGGCGGGGCCCGGGTGGGGCCGGGGGGGGGGGCGGGAAGGGCCCCGGGGGGGAGATTTTGGGGTGCAAAGCGGGGGTTTGGCGGGGTCCGGGCGCTGGGGAGGGCTCTGAGGGGAGGGGGAGGGTCCTGAGGGGGGGGTTGGGGTCCTGAGGGGATTTTGGGGGGTTCTGAGGGGATTTGGGGGTCCCGGGAGGTTCCTGAGGGGATTTTGGGGGTTCTGAGGGGATTTCGGGGGTCCTGAGGGGATTTTGAGGGGTTCTGAGGGGATTTTGGGGGTCCTGAGGGGATTTTGGGGTCTCAGGATGTTCCTGAGGGGATTTGGGGGGTTCTGAGGGGATTTTGGGGGGTTCTGAGGGGATTTTGGGGTCCCAGGAGTTTTCCTGAGGGGATTTTGGGGTCCCAGGAGGTTCCTGAGGGGGTTTTGGGGATCCTGAGAGGATTTGGGGGTCCCAGGAGGTTCTTGACGGGATTTGGGGATCCTAAGGGGATTTTGAGGGGTTCTGAGGGGATTTTGGGGGTTCTGAGGGGATTTTGGGGGGTTCTGAGGGGATTTTGGGGTCTCAGGATGTTCCTGAGGGGATTTGGGGGGATCTGAGGGGATTTTGGGGGGTTCTGAGGGGATTTTGGGGTCCCAGGAGTTTTCCTGAGGGGATTTTGGGGTCCCAGGAGGTTCCTGAGGGGATTTCGGGGATCCTGAGAGGATTTGGGGGTCCCAGGATGTTCTTGACGGGATTTGGGGATCCTGAGGGGATTTTGAGGGGTTCTGAGGGGATTTCGGGGGTCCTGAGGGGATTTTGGGGGGTTCTGAGGGGATTTTGGGGTCCCAGGAGTTTTCCTGAGGGGATTTTGGGGTCCCAGGAGGTTCCTGAGGGGATTTCGGGGATCCTGAGGGGATTTGGGGATCCCAGGATGTTCTTGACGGGATTTGGGGATCCTGACGGGATTTTGAGGGGTTCTGAGAGGATTTGGGGGTCCCGGGAGGTTCCTGAGGGGATTTGGGGGATCCTGAGGGGATTTTGGGAGGTTCTGAGGGGATTTTGGGGATCCTGAGGGGATTTGGGGGATCCTGAGGAGGTTTTGGGGTCCCAGGAGGTTCCTGAGGGGACTTTGGGGGATTCTGAGGGGATTTCGGGGGTTCTGAGGGGATTTTGGGGGGTTCTGAGGGGATTTTGGGGGTCCCAGGAGGTTCCTGAGGGGGTTTTGGGGATCCTGAGAGGATTTGGGGGTCCCAGGAGGTTCTTGACGGGATTTGGGGGGTTCTGAGGGGATTTTGGGGTCTCAGGATGTTCCTGAGGGGATTTGGGGGGTTCTGAGGGGATTTTGGGGGGTTCTGAGGGGATTTTGGGGTCCCAGGAGTTTTCCTGAGGGGATTTCGGGGATCCTGAGGGGATTTGGGGATCCCAGGATGTTCTTGACGGGATTTGGGGATCCTGAGGGGATTTTGAGGGGTTCTGAGAGGATTTGGGGGTCCCGGGAGGTTCCTGAGGGGATTTGGGGGATCCTGAGGGGATTTTGGGAGGTTCTGAGGGGATTTTGGGGGTTCTGAGGGGATCTTGGGGATCCTGAGGGGATTTGGGGGATCCTGAGGGGATTTTGGGGTCCCAGGAGGTTCCTGAGGGGATTTTGAGGGGTTCTGAGGGGATTTGGGGATTCTGAGGGGACTTTGGGGGGTTCTGAGGGGATTTGGGGGTTCTGAGGGGATTTTGAGGGGTCCTGAGGGGATTTTGGGGATCCTGAGGGGATTTGGGAGTCCCAGGAGGTTCCTGACGGGATTTTGGGATCCTGAGGGGATTTTGAGGGGTTCTGAGGGGATTTGGGGGATCCTGAGGGGATTTGGGGGTCCCGGGAGGTTCCTGAGGGGATTTTGGGGGTTCTGAGGGGATTTTGGGGGTTCTGAGAGGATTTTGGGGTCCCAGGAGGTTCCTGAGGGGATTTTGGGGATCCTGAGAGGATTTGGGGGTCCCAGGAGGTTCTTGACGGGATTTGGGGATCCTGAGGGGATTTTGGGGGGTTCTGAGGGGATTTTGGGGGTTCTGAGGGGATTTTGGGGGGTTCTGAGGGGATTTTGGGGTCTCAGGATGTTCCTGAGGGGATTTGGGGGGTTCTGAGGGGATTTTGGGGGGTTCTGAGGGGATTTTGGGGTCCCAGGAGTTTTCCTGAGGGGATTTTGGGGTCCCAGGAGGTTCCTGAGGGGATTTGGGGGTCCCAGGATGTTCTTGACGGGATTTGGGGATCCTGAGGGGATTTTGAGGGGTTCTGAGAGGATTTGGGGGTCCCAGGAGGTTCCTGAGGGGATTTGGGGGATCCTGAGGGGATTTTGGGAGGTTCTGAGGGGATTTGGGGGTTCTGAGGGGATCTTGGGGATCCTGAGGAGGTTTTGGGGTCCCAGGAAGTTCCTGAGGGGACTTTGGGGGGTTCTGAGAGGATTTGGGGGTCCCAGGAGGTTCCTGAGGGGATTTTGGGGGCCTTGAGGGGATTTGGGGGTCCCAAGAGGGGTTTGGGGGGTCCTGAGGGGATTTTGGGGGTCATGAGGGGATTTGGGGGGATTCAGAGGGGACTTGGGGGATCCTGAGGGGATTTTGGGGGCCCTGAAGAGATTTTGGGGAGTTCTGAGGAGATTTTGCGGTTCTGAGGGGATTTTGGGGATCCTGAGGGGATTTTGAGGGGTTCTGAGTGGATTTCGGGGGTTCTGAGGGGATTTCGGGGGTTCTGAGTGGATTTTGGGGGTTCTGAGGGGATTTGGGGGATCCTGAGAGGATTTGGAGGTCCCAGGAGGTTCCTGAGGGGATTTTGGGGATCCTGAGGGGATTTTGGGGTTCTGAGTGGATTTTGAGGGGTTCTGAGGGGAGGGGGAGGTTCCTGAGGAGATTTTGGGGGGTCCTGAGGGGATTTTGGGGTCCCAGGGCGGGTTTTGGTGCTCCCTGACCCCTTTGTGCCCCTTCCGCCACGATGGAGGGGTCGGTGGGGACGGATTTGGGGGTTTTTGGGTTTTTTTTGGGTTTTTGGGGTTTTTTGGGGACGGATTTGGGGTTTTTTTGGGGGGTTATTTGGGGGACAGATTTGGGGTTTTTTTGGGGTTTTTTTTTGGGGTTTTTGGTGCTCCCTGACCCCGTTCCACCCCCTCAGCTGCCCTGAAGGTGTCGGTGGGGACGGATTTGGGTTTTTTGGGGGTTTTTTGGGGATGGATTTGGGGTTTTTTTCGGGGTTTTTTGGGGATGGATTTGGGGTTTTTTGGGGGATGGATTTGGGATTTTTTTGTGTTTTTTGGGGGATGGATTTGCGGTTTTTTGGTTTTTTTGGGGGGGATGGATTTGGGGTTTTTTGTGTTTTTTTGGGGATGGATTTGGGGTTTTTTGGGGGATGGATTTGGGGTTGTTTTGGTTTTTTTGGGGATGGATTTGGGGTTTTTTGGGGACGGATTTGGGGTTTCTTTGGGGGATGGATTTGGGGTTTTTTGGGGATGGATTTGGGGTTCTTTGGGGATGGATTTGGGGTTTTTTGGGGGATGGATTTGGGGTCTTTTTTGGGGATGGATTTGGGGTTTTTTGGGGATGGATTTGGGGTTTTTTGGGGATGGATTTGGGGTTTTTTGGGGACGGATTTGGGGTTTCTTTGGGGGATGGATTTGGGGTTTTTTGGGGACGGATTTGGGGTTTTTTGGGGATGGATTTGGGGTTTTTTGGGGACGGATTTGGGGTTTTTTGGGGATGGATTTGGGGTCTTTTTTGGGGATGGATTTGGGTTTTTTTGGGGATGGATGTGGGGTTTTTTGGGGACGGATTTGGGGTTTTTTGGGGACGGATTTGGGGTTTTTTGGGGGGACGGATTTGGGATTTCTTTGGGGGATGGATTTGGGGTTTTTTGGGGGATGGATTTGGGGTTTTTTGGGCGGGATTTTTTTGTTTTTTTTGGGGTTTCTGCTGCCCCCTGACCCCTTTCCCCCCCCAGCTGCCATGGAGGTGTCGGTGGGGACGGATTTGGGGTTTTTGGGGGATGGATTTGGGGTTTTTTGGGGGATGGATTTGGGGTTTTTTGGGGATGGATTTGGGGTTTTTGGGGGGATGGATTTGGGGTCTTTTTTGGGGATGGATTTGGGGTTTTTTGGGGACGGATTTGGGGTTTTTTGGGGGACGGATTTGGGGTTTTTTGGGGATGGATTTGGGGTCTTTTTTGGGGATGGATTTGGGGTTTTTTGGGGACGGATTTGGGGTTTTTTGGGGGACGGATTTGGGGTTTTTGGGGGGATGGATTTGGGGTTTTTTGGGGGTGGATTTGGGGTTTTTTGAGGGGGATTTTTTGGTTTTTTTGGGGTTTCTGCTGCCCCCTGACCCCTTTCCCCCCCAGCTGCCATGGAGGTGTCGGTGGGGACGGATTTGGGGTTTTTGGGGGGATGGATTTGGGGTTTTTGGGGGATGGATTTGGGGTTTTTTGGTCTTTTTTGGGGGAATGGATTTGGGGTTTTTTGGGGGGGATTTTTTGGTTTTTTTTGGGGTTTCTGCTGCTCCCCTGACCCCCTTTCCCCCCCCAGCTGCCATGGAGGCGTCGGTGGGGACGGATTTGGGGTTTTTGGGGGGATGCATTTGGGGTTTTTTGGGGGATGGATTTGGGGTTTTTTGGGGGATGGATTTGGGGTTTCTTTGGGGGATGGATTTGGGGTTTTTTGGGGGATGGATTTGGGGTTTTTAGGGGATGGATGTGGGGGTTTTTTGTTTTTTTGGGGGATGGATTTGGGGTTTTTTTGGGGGGGATGGATTTGGGGTTTCTTTGGGGGATGGATTTGGGGTCTTTTTTGGGGGATGAATTAGGGGTTTTTTGGTTTTTTTTGGGGATGGATTTGGGGTTTTTTGGGGGGGATTTTTTGGTTTTTTTGGGGGGTTTCTGCTGCCCCCTGACCCCTTTCCCCCCCCCAGCTGCCATGGAGGTGTCGGTGGGGACGGATTTGGGGTTTTTTGGGGGGGATTTTTTGGTTTTTTTGGGGTTTCTGCTGCTCCCCTGACCCCTTTCCCCCCCCCAGCTGCCATGGAGGTGTCGGTGGGGACGGATTTGGGGTTTTTTGGGGGATGGATTTGGGGTTTTTGGGGGGATGGATTTGGGGTTTTTTGGGGGACGGGTTTGGGGTTTTTGGGGGGATGGATTTGGGGTTTTTTGGGGATGGATTTGGGGTTTTTTGGGGTTTTTTTTTTTTGTTTTTTTTGGGGTTTCTGCTGCCCCCTGACCCCTTTCCCCCCCCAGCTGCCATGGAGGTGTCGGTGGGGACGGATTTGGGGTTTTTTGGGGGATGGATTTGGGGTTTTTTTGGTTTTTTGGGGGATGGATTTGGGGTTTTTTGGGGATGGATTTGGGGATTTTTGGGGATGGATTTGGGGTTTTTTGGGGGGACGGATTTGGGGTTTTTGGGGGGATGGATTTGGGGTTTTTTGGGGATGGATTTGGGGTTTTTTGGGGTTTTTTTTTTTTGTTTTTTTTGGGGTTTCTGCTGCCCCCTGACCCCTTTCCCCCCCCAGCTGCCATGGAGGTGTCGGTGGGGACGGATTTGGGGTTTTTTGGGGGATGGATTTGGGGTTTTTTTGGTTTTTTGGGGGATGGATTTGGGGTTTTTTGGGGATGGATTTGGGGATTTTTGGGGATGGATTTGGGGTTTTTTGGGGACGGATTTGGGGTTTTTTGGGGGATGGATTTGGGGTTTTTTTTGGGGATGGATTTGGGGTTTTTTGGGGGATGGATTTGGGGTTTTTTGGGGACGGATTTGGGGTCTTCTTTGGGGATGGATTTGGGGTTTTTTGGGGGATGGATTTGGGGTTTTTTGGGGACGGATTTGGGATTTCTTTGGGGATGGATTTGGGGTTTTTTGGGGACGGATTTGGGGTTTTGGGGGGATGGATTTGGGGTTTTTTGGTCTTTTTTGGGGGAATGGATTTGGGTTTTTTTGGGGGGGATTTTTTGGTTTTTTTGGGGTTTCTGCTGCTCCCCTGACCCCCTTCCCCCCCCAGCTGCCATGGAGGTGTCGGTGGGGACGGATTTGGGGTTTTTTTGGGGGATGGATTTGGGGTTTTTTGGTCTTTTTTGGGGATTTATTTGGGGTTTTTTTTTTGGTTTTTTTTTGGTTTTTTTGGGGGTTTCTGCTGCCCCCTGACCCCTTTCCCCCCCCAGCTGCCATGGAGGTGTCGGTGTGGATGGATTTGGGGTTTTTTGGGGATGGATTTGGGGTTTTTTGGGGGGGATTTTTTGGTTTTTTTGGGGGTTTCTGCTGCTCCCCTGACCCCCTTTCCCCCCCCAGCTGCCATGGAGGTGTCGGTGTGGATGGATTTGGGGTTTTTTGGGGGATGGATTTGGGGGTTTTTTGGGGGGGATTTTTTGGTTTTTTTGGGGTTTCTGCTGCCCCCTGACCCCTTTCCCCCCCCAGCTGCCATGGAGGTGTCGGTGGGGACGGATTTGGGGTTTTTTTGGGGGATGGATTTGGGGTTTTTTGGTCTTTTTTGGGGATTTATTTGGGGTTTTTTTTTTGGTTTTTTTTTGGTTTTTTTGGGGGTTTCTGCTGCCCCCTGACCCCTTTCCCCCCCCAGCTGCCATGGAGGTGTCGGTGTGGATGGATTTGGGGTTTTTTGGGGATGGATTTGGGGTTTTTTGGGGGGGATTTTTTGGTTTTTTTGGGGGTTTCTGCTGCCCCCTGACCCCCTTCCCCCCCCAGCTGCCATGGAGGTGTCGGTGGGGACGGCGGCGCTGGCGCTGGCGCTGCTGCTGCTGCCGCTGCTCTACGAGCGCTGCGGCTCCTTCCGCTTCTTCTGCAAGATGGGCTTCTACAACGGCTGGATCCTGCTGCTGGCCCTGGTGGCCATCCCGCTGTGCGCCCTGCGCGGCCGCGACGTCGAGAACATGAAGTCAGCGGGGCCGGGGGGGGGCCGGGGGGGGGTGTGGGGGGGCTGGGATGGGGGTTTGGGGGAGTTATGGGGCTGGGATGGGGGTTTGGGGGGATGGGATGGGGGTTTGGGGGGGTTATGGGGCTGGGATGGGGGTTTGGGGGGGTTATGGGGTGGTTATGGGGCTGGGGAGGGGATTTGGGGGGGATAGGATGGGGGTTTGGGGGGGTTATGGGGCTGGGATGGGGGTTTGGGGGGATGGGATGGGGGTTTGGGGGGCTGGGGAGGGATTTGGGGGGGATTTGGGGTGGTTATGGGGCTGGGAAGGGGATTTGGGGGGATGGGAAGGGGGTTTGGGGGGTTATGGGGCTGGGAAGGGGGTTTGGGGGGATGGGATGGGGGTTTGGGGGACTGGGGAGGGGATTTGGGGGGGTTATGGGGCTGGGATGGGGGTTTGGGGGGGCTGGGAAGGGGGTTTGGGGTGGTTATGGGGCTGGGGAGGGGATGTGGGGGGGATGGGATGGGGGTTTGGGGGGGTTATGGGGCTGGAGAGGGGATTTGGGGGGGATTTGGGGGGCTGGGAAGGGGATTTGAGGTGCTTTGGGGCGGTTATGGGGGACTGTGGGGCAGGTTTGGGGCAGGTTTGGGGCAGTTATGGGGCAGTTACGGGGCAGATTTGGGGCGATTGTGGGACAGATTTGGAGCAGTTATGGGACAGATTTGGAGCAGTTATGGGGCAGATTTGGGGCAGATTTGGGGCGATTGTGGGACAGATTTGTGGCAGTTATAGGGCAGTTATGGGGCAGATTTGGGGCAGGTTTGGGGCTGTTATGGGGCAGATTTGGGGCTGTTACGGGGCAGTTATGGGGCAGTTATGAGACAGATTTGGGGCGATTGTGGGGCAGATTTGGGGCAGTTATGAGGCAGATTTGGAGCGATCGTGGGGCAGCTATGGGGCAGCTATGGGGCAGCTATGGGGCAGCTATGGGGCGCCGTGGGGCTGAGCCCCCCGCGTGCCCCCAGGATCATCCGCGGGCTGATGCAGCACGTGAAGCGGCTCTACGGGATCCGCATGGTGGTCAGGGGGGCCCAGAACTTCCCCCCACGGCAGCCCTACGTGGTGGTCAGCAACCACCAGAGCTCGCTGGACCTGCTGGGTATGGGGCTGCCCCATAGATCCCTGCCCCACACATCCCTGCCCCATAGATCCCTGCCCCATAGAGCCCTGACCCCATAGAGACACTCACAGAGTGAGCAATGCCAGCCCTACGTGGTGGTCAGCAACCACCAGAGCTCGCTGGACCTGCTGGGTATGGGGCTGCCCCATAGATCCTGCCCCATAGGTCCTGCCCCAGAGACTGATCCACGAGTGACCCTCGGCCTGCCCCACACGTCCCTGACCCCACAGAGTCATCTTCAGCCTGCCCCATAGATCCCTGCCCCACAGTGTGACCCTCAGCCTGCTCCACAGAGCCCTGCCCCACGGAATGACCCATGAGTGACCCTCAGCCTGCCCCACTGATCCCTGCCCCACAGATCCCTGCCCCACAGATCCCTGCTCTACAGACTCCTGACCCCACAGAGTGACCCTCAGCCTGCCCCACAGCCCCCTGCCCCACAGCCCCCTGACCCCACAGATCCCTGCCCCACAGCCCCCTGCCCCACAGCCCCCTGACCCCACAGTTCCCTGCCCCACAGCCCCCTGACCCCACAGACTGACTCTCAGCCTGCCCCACAGCCCCCCGGCCCCACAGATCCCTGCCCTACAGATCCCTGACCCCACAGAGTGATTCTCACTGTGCCCCACAGACCCTTGACCCCACAGAGTGACCCTCAGCCTGCCCCACAGCCCTCTGCCCCACAGCCCCCTGACCCCACAGATCCCTACCCCACAGACCCCTGGCCCCACAGCCCCCTGCCCCACACCCCCCTGCCCCACAGCCCCCTGTCCCACACCCCCCTCCCCCCACAGCACAACCCACAGCCACACCCATGCCCTGACCCAAAACCCCCCAGCCCCATAACCCCCGCCCACACCCCACCCCTGCCCCACGGCTGCCCCGCGGCTGCCCCGCGGCTGCCCCACGGCTGCCCCACGGCTGCCCCACGGCTGCCCCCCGGCCCGCAGGGATGATGGAGGTGCTGCCCGACCGCTGCGTGCCCATCGCCAAGCGGGAGCTGCTCTACATGGGCGCCGTGGGCGTCGCCTGCTGGCTCGGGGGCATCATCTTCATCGACCGCAAGCGCACGCACGACGCCATCAGCGTCATGGCCGAGGCCGCGCACACCATGCTGAGCCAGGACGTGCGTGGGGCGGGGGGGGCGGGTGTGGGGAGGGTGTGGGGTGGGTGGGGGGCGGGTGGGGGGTGGGTGTGGGGAGGGTGTGGGGTTGGTTGTGGAGGTGGCTGTGGGGCAGATGTGAGGCAGGTGTGGCGTGGATGTGGGGAGGGGTGGGTGTGGGGTGGGTGTGGGGTGGATGTGAGGCTGAATGTGAGGCTGGCCGTGGGGCGGCTGTGGGGCAGCTGTGGGGGTGGCTGTGGAGCTGGCAGTGGGGTGAATGGGGGCTGGATGTGGGGTGGGTGTGGGGAGGGTGTGGGGTTGGTTGTGGAGGTGGCTCTGGGGCAGATGTGAGGCAGGTGTGGGGTGGATGTGGGGCGGGTGTGGGGAGGGGTGGCTGTGGGGTGGGTGTGGGGCGGGTGTGGGGTGGGTGTGGGGTAGGTGTGGGGTGGGTGTGGGGTGGGTGTGGGGTGGGGGTGGGGTGGGGGTGGGGTTGGTTGTGCAGGTGGCTCTGGGGCAGATGTGAGGCAGGTGTGGGGCGGGTGTGGGGTGGATGTGGGGTGGGTGTGGGGTGGGTGTGGGGTAGGTGTGGGGTGGGTGTGGGGTAGGTGTGGGGTGGGTGGGGGGTGGGTGTGGGGAGGGTGTGGGGCGGGTGTGGGGTGGATGTGGGGTGGGTGTGGGGTGGGTGGGGGGTAGGTGTGGGGTGGGTGTGGGGTGGGTGTGGGGTGGGTGTGGGGTTGGTTGTGGAGGTGGCTCTGGGGCAGATGTGAGGCAGGTGTGGGGCGGGTGTGGGGTGGATGTGGGGTGGATGTGGGGTGGGTGGGGGGTAGGTGTGGGGTGGGTGTGGGGAGGGTGTGGGGCGGGTGTAGGGTGGATGTGGGGTGGGTGGGGGGTTGGTGTGGGGTGGATGTGGGGTGGGTGGGGGGTTGGTGTGGGGTGGGTGTGGGGTGGATGTGGGGTAGGTGTGGGATGGGTGTGGGGTGGGTGTGGGGCGGGTGTGGGGTGGATGTGGGGCCGGATGTGAGGTTGGTTGTGGGGCTGGCTGTGGGGTGGCTGTGGAGTTGGCAGTGGGGTGGATGGGGGCTGGATGTGGGGTGGGTGTGGGGAGGGTGTGGGGTGGGTGTGGGGAGCATGTGGGGCTGATTGTGGGGGTGGCTGTGGGGCTGGCTGTGAGGCGGCCGTGGAGCTGGCCATGGGATGGCTGTGGGGCTGGCAGTGGGGTGGATGTGGGGAGGATGTGGGGCTGACTGTGGGGTTGGTTGTGGGGGCGGCTGTGGGGCTGGTTGTGGGAGCGGATGTGGGGCAGCTGTGAGGCGGCCATGGAGCTGGCCACGGGGTGGCTGTGGGGCTGGTACTGGGCTGGTTGTGGGGTGGCTGTGGGGTGGATGGGGGTGGGTGTGGGGTGGATGGGGGTGGGTGTGGGGCAGATGTGGGGCTGGCTGTGGAGCTGGACATGGGGTGGCCGCGGGGCTGGTACTGGGCTGGCTGTGGGGTGGATGTGGGGCCGGCCATGGGGCTGGCCGTGGGGCTGCTGTGGGGCTGGCCATGGGGTTGGCTGTGGGGCGGATGTGGGGCTGCCATGGAGCCAGCCATGGGGCAGCCATGGGACTGGCCATGGGGCCGGCTATAGGGTTGGCTGTGGGGTGTCCATGGGGCTGGCCGTGGGGCCGGCCATGGGTCAGCCATGGGTCAGCCATGGGTCAGCCATGGGTCAGCTATGGGTCAGCTATGGGTCAGCCATGGGTCAGCTATGGGTCAGCCATGGGTCAGCCATGGGGCCGGCCGCTCACAGGGCAGCCCCGCAGGGAGCTGCAGGGCCACTCGACCCCGCGGGGATGTGGGGCAGCTTCCGTTGGCCGTGGGGCGGCCGCGGGCTCGCCGTGGGGCGGCCCCACGTGCGGCCGCGCCCCACACGCGGCCGCGCCCCACAGGTGCGGGTGTGGGTGTTCCCCGAGGGCACGCGCAACCACAGCGGCTCCATGCTGCCCTTCAAGCGCGGCGCCTTCCACCTCGCCGTGCAGGCCCAGGTACGGGGGGCGGCCGTGGGGCGGCCGTGGGGCGGCTGTGGGGCGGCCGTGGGGCGGCTATAGGGCGGCCGTGGGGCGGGCCGGCCCTGCCTGACCCTCGCGCTGCCCCACAGGTCCCCGTCGTCCCCATCGTCATCTCGTCCTACCAGCACTTCTACAGCAAACGGGAGCGCAGGTTCACGGCCGGTGAGGGGCGGCTGTGGGGCAGCGGGGAGGTGTGGGGCAGCGGGGAGGTGTGGGGCTCGGGGGGAGGTGTGGGGCTGGGAGGCTCCTGTGGGGCTGGGAGGCAGATTTGGGGCTGGAGGGCTCAGTGAGTCCGGGAGGCTTCTGTGGGGCTGGAAGGGCTTCATGTGGGTCTGGGGGGGATGTGGGGGGCTGTGGGGCTCCTGTGGGGCTGGGGGGAATGTGTGGGGCTGGGGGCTGCCTGCTGGGACCTGTGGGGCTGGGATGAGTAGGACATTGGGCCGTGTGGGGCTGGGTCTTAGTGTGGGGCAGGGTCTGGGTGTGGGGTCTCCGTGTGGGGCTGAGGCAGCCATGTGGGGCAGAGTGTCGCTGTGGGGCAGGGTGTCAGTGTGGGGTAGGGTGTTGGTGTGGGGCAGGGCCTCAGTGTGGGGCAGGGTGTCGGTGTGGGGCTGGGGTCTCTGTGTGGGGCTGGGGTCTCTGTGTGGGGCGGGGTCTCCATGTGGGGCAGGGTCTCGGTGTGTGGTAGGGTGTCTGTGTAAGGCAGGGTGTCCATGTGGGGCAGGGTGTCCACGTGGGGCAGGGTGTCCATGTAGGGCAGGGTGGCGGTGTGGGGCAGCCGTGTGGGGCTGGGGGTCGGTGTGGGGCAGGGTGTCGGTGTGGGGCAGCCGTGTGGGGCTGGGGGTCGCTGTGGGGCAGGGTGTCCGTGTGGGGCAGGGTGTCCATGTGGGGCCGGGGGTCGCTGTGGGGCCGGGGGTCGCTGTGGGGCAGGGTGTCGGTGTGGGGCAGCCGTGTGGGGCCGGGGGTCGCTGTGGGGCCGGGGGTCGCTGTGGGGCAGGGTGTCCGTGTGGGGCCGGGGGTCACTGTGGGGCAGCCGTGTGGGGCCGGGGGTCGCTGTGGGGCAGGGTGTCGGTGTGGGGCAGCCGTGTGGGGCCGGGGGTCGCTGTGGGGCCGGGGGTCGCTGTGGGGCAGGGTGTCCGTGTGGGGCCGGGGGTCACTGTGGGGCAGCCGTGTGGGGCCGGGGGTCGCTGTGGGGCAGGGTGTCCGTGTGGGGCCGGGGGTCACTGTGGGGCAGGGTGTCCGTGTGGGGCCGGGGGTCACTGTGGGGCAGCCGTGTGGGGCCGGGGGTCGCTGTGGGGCAGGGTGTCGGTGTGGGGCAGCCGTGTGGGGCCGGGGGTCGCTGTGGGGCAGGGTGTCGGTGTGGGGCAGCCGTGTGGGGCCGGGGGTCGCTGTGGGGCCGGGGGTCGCTGTGGGGCAGGGTGTCCGTGTGGGGCCGGGGGTCGCTGTGGGGCAGGGTGTCCGTGTGGGGCAGCCATGTGGGGCCGGGGATCGCTGTGGGGCAGGGTGTCCGTGTGGGGCAGCCATGTGGGGCCGGGGGTCACTGTGGGGCAGCCGTGTGGGGCCGGGGGTCACTGTGGGGCAGGGTGTCCGTGTGGGGCAGGGTGTCCATGTGGGGCCGGGGGTCGCTGTGGGGCCGGGGGTCGCTGTGGGGCAGGGTGTCCGTGTGGGGCCGGGGGTCGCTGTGGGGCAGGGTGTCCATGTGGGGCAGGGTGTCAGTGTGGGGCAGCCGTGTGGGGCTGGGGGTCGCTGTGGGGCAGGGTGTCAGTGTGGGGCCGGGGGTCGCTGTGGGGCAGGGTGTCGGTGTGGGGCAGCCGTGTGGGGCCGGGGGTCACTGTGGGGCAGCCGTGTGGGGCCGGGGGTCGCTGTGGGGCAGGGTGTCCGTGTGGGGCAGCCATGTGGGGCCGGGGGTCGCTGTGGGGCAGGGTGTCCGTGTGGGGCAGCCATGTGGGGCCGGGGGTCGCTGTGGGGCCGGGGGTCGCTGTGGGGCAGCCGTGTGGGGCCGGGGGTCGCTGTGGGGCAGGGTGTCCGTGTGGGGCCGGGGGTCACTGTGGGGCAGCCGTGTGGGGCCGGGGGTCGCTGTGGGGCAGGGTGTCCGTGTGGGGCAGCCGTGTGGGGCCGGGGGTCGCTGTGGGGCAGCCCCCGACCCACAGCGCCCCCCAGGGCAGTGCGTGATCCAGGTGCTGCCGGCGCTGCCCACGCGGGGGCTGGGCCCGGCCGACGTTCCCGCGCTGACCGAGCGCGTCCGCGCCGCCATGCTCGACGCCTTCGAGGCCCTGTCGGCCGAGCTGCGCCCCACGGCGCCCCACGGCGCCCCACCGAGCGACCCACAGAGCCCCACGGCGCCCCACGGCGCCCCACCGAGCGACCCACAGAGCCCCATAGGGACCCACAGCGACCCACCGAGCCCCACGGCGCCCCACGGCGCCCCACCGAGCGACCCACGGAGCCCCACGGCGCCCCACGGCGCCCCACCGAGCGACCCACCGAGCCCCATAGGGACCCACAGCGACCCACCGAGCCCCACGGCGACCCACGGCGACCCACCGAGCGACCCACGGAGTGACCCACAGAGCCTCATAGGGACCCATAGTGATCCACAGAGCCCCATGGGGACCTACAGCAACCCACGGAGCCCCACGGTGCCCCACGGCGACCCACAGAGCCCCGTAGGGAGCTACAGCGACCTACGGAGCGACCCACGGAGCGACCCACAGAGCCCCATAGGGACCCACGGCGACACAGAGAGCCCCATAGGGAGCTACAGCGACCCACAGAGCCCCACAGGGACACAGAGCGATCCACAGAGTGACCCACGGAGCCCCATAGGGACCCACAGCGACCCATGGAGTGACCCACGGAGCCCCATAGGGACCCACAGCGATCCACAGAGCCCCACGGGGACACAGAGCGACCCACGGAGCGACCCACAACAACCCACGGCCAACCAGAGCGACCCACGGAGCTCCACAGGGACCCACAGCGACCCCCACAGCGACCCCCACAGCGGCCCACGGAGTGACCCACAGAGTGACCCACGGCGACCCACGGCCACCCGAAGTGACCCCCAGAGCGACCCACGGACTGACCCACAGAGTGACCCCCGGAATGATCCCCGGAGTGACCCACGGCAACCCACGGCCACCCAGAGCGACCCATGGAGCGACCCATGGAGCGACCCACAGCTGCCCACGGAGCCCTGGAGTGACCCCCAGCATCCAGCAGCGACCCAGAGCGACCCACAGCGTTCCACGGTGCCCCACGGGGGGACCCCGCAGTGACCCCCGGCCCTGCAGCCCCACGGGGGAGGCGGCAGTGGGGCAGGAGCTGAGCCACGAGTGGGGCCTGGAGCGACCCCCAAGTGGGGCCTGGAGCGACCCCCAAGTGCAACATGGAGAGGCTCCCAGTGGGTCTGGGATCATCCACGAGTGGGGCACGGACTGAGCACCAAGTGGGGCACAACTGACCCTGCCGTGGGGCAGGCACTGACCCCCAAGTGGGGCTTGGAGTGACCCCCAAGTGGGGCTTGAAGTGACCCCCAAGTGAGGCCACAACTGACCCCGCTGTGGGGCTTGGAGTGACCCCCAAGTGGGGCTTGGAGTGACCCCCAAGTGAGGCCAGAACTGACCCCGCCGTGGGGCAGGCACTGACCCCCAAGTTGGACGTGGTTTCACCCCTAAATGAGGCCCCAGTCGACCCCCGTATGGGGCAAGGAACTGACCCCCAAGTGGGGCTTGGAGTGACCCCCAAGTGAGGCCACAACTGACCCCGCTGTGGGGCAGGGACTGACCCCCAAGTGGGGCCTGGACTGATTTCCAAGTGGGGCCCACAGTGACGCCTAAGTGGGGCTTGGACTGACCCCTAAGTGGGGCCAGAACTGACCCCCAAGTGAGGCCCAGACTGACCCCTAAGTGGGGCTTGGAGTGACCCCCAAGTGAGGCCCAGACTGATCTCTAAGTGGGGCTTGGACTGACCCCCAAGTGGGGCCCACAGTGACTGCCAAGTGGGGCTTGGAGTGACCCCCAAGTAGGGCCTGGACTGACCCCCAAGTGGGGCTTGGAGTGACCCCCAAGTGAGACCGGAACTGACCCCCAAGTGAGGCCCGGACAGAACCCCAAGTGGGGCTTGGAGTGACCCCCAAGTGAGACCGGAACTGACCCCCAAGTGAGGCCCGGACAGAACCCCAAGTGGGGCTTGGAGTGACCCCCAAGTGAGACCGGAACTGACCCCCAAGTGGGGCTTGGAGTGACCCCCAAGTGAGACCGGAACTGACCCCCAAGTGAGGCCCGGACAGAACCCCAAATGGGGCCTGGACTGACCCCCAAGTGAGGCCAGAACTGACCCCCAAGTGGGGCCCGGAGTGACCCCAAATGGGGCCTGGACTGACCCCCAAATGGGGCCCAGAGTGACCCCCAAGTGAGGCCGGAACTGACCCCCAGGTGAGGCCCAGACAGACCCCCAAGTGGGGCCCGGAGTGACCCCCAAATGGGGCCCGGACTGACCCCCAAGTGGAGCCCGGACTGATCCCCAAGTGGGGCCCGGAGTGACCCCCAAGTGGAGCCCGGACTGACCCCCAACTCGGACACGCTCTGACCCCCAAGTGGGGCCTGCAGTGCCCCATAGCGGGACCACGCTGGGACCCCCGCCCGGACCCCCCTCCCCTCCCCCCAGGGCCTGACCCCCACCCAGGGGCGTGGCCGGGGAGGGGCGTGGCCAGGGAGGGGCGTGGCCGGGGGGATGACGTGGCCGGTTCTGATTGGCTGCTGCAGCCAAGCCCCGCCCCCTCGATGCCGTGTATTTATTTTGGGGTGGGGGGCGTGGATTTTGCCAAATTTCCCTCCTGGCCCTGCTGGGGGCCCCCCCCCCCCCCCAAAATCCCTTCCCCCACCCCCCCCCCCCGCAAAAAAAAAAAAAAAAAAAAAAAAATCATGGGGTGGTGTGACATCATCAAGGCGGTGATGATGTCATCAGGGTGCTGATGACGTCATTGTGGGGGGTCCTGAGGGTTTGGGGCACCCCCACCCCCCCCTCTGGGTGGGAAATTCCCCCTTTTTCCCACCAGATTTTACCCAAATTCCCCTTTTTTGTTCCTTCCCCCCCCCCCCCCCCACCCTTGGATCTGGTTGGGGTTTGGGGTTCCCCCTCCCCCACCCCATTTTTGGGTTGGAATGTGGGAATTTGGGCATTTCCTGAGCCCCCCCCCCGGGGCTGGGATTTGGGGAATTTTGGGGCTCCTCTGGGTGGATTTTGGGGGGGAGGGGGAGGGGGGGGAGGGGGGGGATAATTTTGGGAACCAAAAGGTTTTGTCGGCCTAAAAAAAAAAAAAATTCCCCTATTTTTAAATTCCCGACCAAAATCGCCTCAAAACTCGGAAAAAAACAAAAAACAAAAAAACCCCAAAAAACAAACAAACAAACAAAAAAAACCAGAAAAAAGACCCCAAAAAACGAAACTCAGAAAATCAGGAGAATCCCCCCAAAAACCCAACCACGGCCGCCGCAATCCCCAAACACTAAAAGCCAACAAAAAACAACCCAAAGCCACCAAAAAAAAACCCTCGAAAACACCAAAAAAACCAACCAAAAAAAAGCCCGAAACCCGCCCAAAAGAAACCAAAAAAAAGCCACCAAAAAAACCAACCAAAAAGCACAAAAAAATCCTAAACCCACCAAAAAATAACCCCAAACCCACCCAAAAATAACCCTAAAGTCACCTAAAAATAACCCCCAAACCCACCCAAAAATAACCCCAAACCCACCAAAAAATAACCCCAAACCCACCCAAAATTAACCCTAAAGTCACCTAAAAATAACCCCCAAACCCACCCAAAATACCCCAAAACCCACCAAAAAATAACCCCAAAGCCACCAAAAATAACCCCCAAACCCACCCAAAAATAACCCCAAACCCACCAAAAAATAACCGCAAACCCACAGAAAATAACCCCAAAACCCACCAAAAAATAACCCCAAAGCCACCAAAAATAACCCCTAAACCCACCCAAAAATAACCCCAAACCCACCCAAAAATAACCCCAAAGACACCCAAAAAATAACCCCTAAACCCACCCAAAAATAACCCCAAACCCACCCAAAAATAACCCCAAAGACACCCAAAAAATAACCCCAAAACCCACCCAAAAATAACCCCAAACCCACCCAAAAATAACCCTAAAGTCACCTAAAAATAACCCCAAAGTCACCAAAAAATAACCCCAAAACCCACCCAAAATAACCCCAAACTCACCCAAAAATAACCCTAAAGACACCCAAAAAATAACCCCAAACCCACCCAAAAATAACCCCAAACTCACCCAAAAATAACCCCAAAACCCACACAAAAATAACCCCAAACCCACCCAAAAAATAACCCCAAACTCACCCAAAAATAACCCTAAAGACACCCAAAAATAACCCCAAACTCACCCCAAAATAACCCCAAAGCCACCCAAAAATAACCCCAAATCCACCCAAAAAATAACCCCCAAACCCACCCCAAAAATAACCCTAAAGTCACCCAAAAATGACCCCAAAGTCACCCAAAAAAAAACCCCAAACTCACCAAAAAATAA